>NW_022437048.1:1587097-1612671 GCF_009761245.1 Sapajus apella
ATATATATATATATACACACACACACACACATAGATATATTCTATTATATATATATATGTATTTATATATATATATTCATTAGTCATATGTGTGTGTGGGTGTATATATATGTGTGTGTGTGTATATATATATATATATATCCCATTAGTTCTATATCACTATCTATAATGAAATTTCTGCTTCCAGTTCCCATGACATTAAGTTCTGCTGGCCTAGAGGTCTTAGTTCCAGAGCAGGACTGCTGCCACCAGGAGAAACAACAATAATTCCATTAAACTGGAAATTAAGATTGCCACCTGGACACTTTGGGATTCTCCTCCCTTTAAGTCAACAGGCTAGAAGGGAGTTACAGTATTGGCAGGGGTGATATATACATATATATAATGTATTTAATAAATTATATTATATATTATAATATATAATATATACACATACTATATATATAGTTATATATAAATCAGGAATGTATTAAGTATTAACTCACATAATCATAAGATCTTTCAATAGGCCATCTGCAGGCTGAGGAGCAAGAAAGCCAGTCCAAATTCCAAAACTTGGAGTTCGATGTTCCAGGCAGAAAGCATCCAGGGTAGAAGAAAGATGTGGGCTAGAAAGCTAGGCCAGTCTTGCCTTTTCACATTTTTCTGCTGCTTTATATTCATGGGCAGCTGCTTATATGGTGCCCGTCCAGATTAAGAGCGGGTGTGTCTTCCCTAGCCCACTCACTCAAATGTTAATCTCCTTTGGCAACACCCAGGATCAATACTTTGTATCCTTCAATCCAATCAAATTGGCACTTAGTATTAACCATCACAAGTTCACCTCTTATGAATTTGAACCCTGAGATGCTATTACATAAAATTTATTTTTATGTATGAGATGTTATTACATAAAATTAACAAGACTTAAATGCTGATATGAAGTCAATAAATCTTATGGTACACGATATAGGAAAACAGGAAATAAAATGAAGATAGTTTTTTTTTTTTTTTTTATATCCAAAATGTGTTTATTGAGATGGTTTCCCACTCATCTTGATTCAGAGTGCTTTTAGTGCTGCTTCCTCCTGAAAGAACATCCAATGAAGATAGTTTTTTAGTGCAAGTGTATACATGCACAAACATGTTTTTAACACAAGAAGGAGAAAATACTCATGACAATTACAGTCCTGATTTCTGAAGCTGATCATTTGTTTTTGTAACTGGTACTGATGACTGCCTTCTTCTACTATGCATTTTGTTTTCTCTTTGCTTTCAGCAAACACCTCAGCAGGCAGGAATGAAGTTTTGGGTCACTCCACTGGAAAAGTATTTCTGTCTGGATTGAGCTGTTGTAGTTTCCCATTGACCTTAGTTGCAATGCATGGTAATACTAAGAGATGCCCTAATGGATCTCCCATATTCCGTGTATACTCTTCCTCACCTCCATTGTGGAGTAGAAGACGGATTTCATCTTGATAGACCAGGTCAATCACCCCAGCCAACACTGTAACTCCCTCCTTAGCCTGTTGACTTAAAGGGAGGAGAAGCCCAAAGTGTTCACATGGAAATCTTAATTTCCAGCTTAATGGAATCATTATTGTGTCTCCTGGTGGCAGCATTTCTCCCTCTGGAACTAAGACCTCTAGGCCAGCAGAACTTAATGTTGTGGGAACAGGAAGCAAAAATTTTGCTGTTGTATCACTAGGGGTGATGGTGAGTGGAGCCACTTCCACTTCCACCCTTTGATTCCTGGACCTGTGGATCCTGGCTATGGGAGAAACAGTACCATAAATTGGATGCTGATTCAGAGCATACATGGCCTTCACAGAATTTGCCCCAACCCTGCAAAGTACTATCACCTAGTTGGCTTTGTAATTGTGACTTCAAAAGGTCATTCCACAATTTTATGAATCCAGTTGCTTCAGGATGGATAGGGAACATGGTAAGACCAGTGAATTCCATGAACACAAGCCCACTGCTGCACTTCTTTAGCCATAAAGTGAGTGCCTTGGTCAGAGGCAATTTTGTGTGGAATACCATGATGGTGGATAAAGAATTCCAGGAGTCCACAGATGGTAGTCTTGGCAGAAGCATTGCGGGCAGGTTAGGCATACCTATACCTGGAGAAAGTACTATTCCACTGAGGACAAACTTCTGCCCTTTTCATGATAGAAGAGGTTCAATATAATCAACCTGCCACCAGGTAGCTGGCTGATCACCCTGAAGAATGGTGACATAACAAGGGCTCAGTGTTCTCTGCTGCTGGCAAATTGGGCACTCAGCAGTGGCTGTAGCCACGTCACCCTTTGTGAGTAAAATTCAAAGTTGCTGAGCCCAAGCATACTTTCCATTCCTGCCACCATGGCCACTTTGTTTGTGGACTCACTGGGCAATGACAGGGATGTCTGGGGAAAGAGGCTGAGTGGTGTCCACAGAATGGGTCATCATACCCTCTTGATTATTAAAATCCTCCTCTGCTTAGGTCACCTGTTGGTGAGCACTCACGGAATACAAATATCTTGACTGTTTTTGACTGCTCAGAGAGTTCTATCTACATACCTCTTCCCCAAATTTATTTGTCACCAATTTTTCAATCATTCTTTTTCCAAGTCCCTGATTATCTAACCAAATCATTGGCTACAGCTTATGAATCAGTATATAATTGCACATCGGGCCATTTCTCATTCCATGCAAAGTGCATAAACAGGCGCACTGTACCGAGTCTGCCTACTATTTCTCTTCACCATTGTCCTTCAGGAATGTCCTAGGAGGAGGCTGTAGTGCTGCAGCTGTCTACTTACGAATGGTACATGCTTATCATGCAGAACCATCTGTGAACCAGGCCCCAAACTTCTCTTCCTCTGTCAACTAATCAGATGGAATGTCCCATGAGGCCACTGGTGCCAGCTGGGGGAGAAAAGGCAGGATGGCAGGAGTAGAGACCATGAGCATTTGAGCTACTTCCTCATGTAACATACCTGTGCCTTCAGGGCCTGCTCAAGCCTGATCACATATATACCACTTCCACTTGATGATGGAATGCTGCTGTGCATGACCCACTTTATGGCCAGATGGGTGACAAAGCACTCAGTTTACGATAGACAGTTCAGGACACATGGTGAGTTGATGACCCGTAGTCAATATCTTTGAGGGAAGGAGAGGAAAAACATTTTTCCTGCTTAGTCAAATCATAAATAAATATGACTAAATTATAATTCATCCATGATACAAATTTACAGACATTTGGCTCTGAAGAAATGTGCTTTTTACATCCATAGTGATAATTAACCCCAGAACACTCTATGAGGCTAATCTGATATTTTTTGAGAAATGTAGTAACATGAAGAAGACATTTTTCTTTTGGTCAATAGTCTTCAAAGATAGAGTATCCTTTACTTAGTAGTGCTGCTTCTTTTTGCTTGTATCTTGGCCTTGGAGAATCAGAATTTATGTAAAGTTGTCATGTTTCACCATCAACTTTTTTGTGTGTGAGTACAAACACACACACACATTCACAAAAAACTGTTACTTTTCTTGCCAAAATAAGAATGACATCTTTGTTGAAATCTTCTTTACAAGATTAAAAATTGCATTACAATAGATAACTGTTTCTGAATATGCCTTGCATTTTCCCAAGGGTCTTTTCTTTCATTTAAGGAAACATTGCTATAAGATGCCTAACCTGAAATCAGGTATTTACACAATATTATGCTTTATGCATCTTAAAATTTTTAAAAATATATCATTAAAAAATTAATGTGGGCCAGGCACAGTGGCTCACGCCTGTAATCCCAGTGCTTTGGGAGGCTGAGGTGGGCAGATCACGAGGTCAGGGGATCGAGGCCAGCATGGCCAATATGGTGAAACCCCATCTTGACTAAAAATACAAAAATTAGCCATGCGTGTTCAGGGGCACCTGTAATCCCAGCTACTCATAAGGTTGAAGCAGGAGAATCCCTTGAACCCAGGAGGTGGAGGTTGTGGTGAGCCCAGATGGTGCCACTGCCTTCCATCCCAGGTGACAGAGCGAGACTCCATCTCAAAAAAATGACAATAATAATTAATGTTGTTTTTTTTTTTTACTTTGCAAATGGACACTGAGATAGTCATAGGAGCATTATTTAGATTAGCTAAGCAAACTATCTAAAGAAAATTGGAAGCATGTTAATGCATAACCATAGAAAATTGATTAAATGATGCAATTTGTGTCTTATTTATAAACAGGCTCATAAGGTCATTTTAAAATACATTAAAATATTATTATTGGAACTGCTTATACTTTATATTAAGTTAAAATTAGGATACCAAGTTATATATGCAAAATACTCTCAGTCATGTATAATACTGTACATACAGACAGAAATTTGTCAAAAGTCAGTTAGCTGTGGTCACTGAGTGTGGTTGTTTAGATGGCTTTGATTTTTAAAATATAATTTTTCAGAATTTTGTAATGTGCATATTTTGTTCACATAACTCTTTCTAAACTGCATCTTTTAAACATATTTTAAAAAGCAATTTTACTGTACAGTTTTTACAAAACTTTACAAGTTAAACGATTAAGCACTTATGAGAAGCTTGACTGCAGAATACTCTGATGATTTTGTCAAATTAAGCTCCCTATTAGCAGAAAAGGGTGAAAGTGCAAAACCTTCGGTAAGGATGATTTTAATTTCTACAACATTTTATGCTGTACTCTGACATGTTGTATTTCAGTCTTCCATTTTGATGAAACACCCTGTTGTTCTTTGGTTTTCAGCTAATCTCCCCAGAATGATAAAGAATAGTATGGTCTCTTTTTTAAAAAATCACACTTGATGTATATATTTGTCAGATGTAGAACTGTATGTGCTTTAACCCTCTCCTATTAACCACTCTGACATCCACTGCATCCAGGAATTAGGTTTAGTTAATAACCTGCTGACATCTAAGGTAAAATTTAGTCATTGTGTATGCATGTCAAAATCTATTAAAGTAATTGAACAAAGAGCTTACACTACAAAGCTTAATTAAACACATAGATTTTCACCTAGCTTATTTTAAAAGCATGACTTTACCTAAATGGTAAAAAAAAAAAAAAAGAGTTTCTATTGAAATTGTCTTTTACATTATCTCCAATACATATTAGAGAATTTTCCTGTGGTCTGCAACTGTACCATTTCAACATGAGATTTGGGTGGGAACACAGATGCAATCTGTATCAGGCACCAATTTCATTCTTGAGGGCATTATCTTCACAGCTTCATTATCTCCCAAGAGCCGCCTTCAAATACCATAATCTTCAGTGTTAGGGTTTCAACATATAAACTTATCTTATGCCTTCTTTGTTTTCAGAGTGAAATGTTGGTTTACAAAGCTTACTTATAAACCTGACATCTGCTGCAATTTTTCTAGAAGATACAGTATTACATTGGCCTGGAGGTTTTCGTTATGGAGTGTCATTCTTTTTATTTGATGTTTTCTTGTCAAACGCTGACTCCTCTTGACCCCACAGTGACAAACAAGTTTCCATCATGAGCTCTAATATCTCTAATCACTAGGCCTGGAATTCTTCTTCTTTTTTTTTCTTTCTTTTTTTTTTTTTTAATTATCTACCTTGACTACCACCTGGGAAATGAGTTACATTCGTCCTGGACTTTGGATTTATCACAAATTACTCTAAATTCTGTTGTTTCTGATTCACTTTGGGAATAGGACCCAAGGAACTTTAGGGACAAGAAAGTCCCTATTAGTAAATAAAGTTCTTTTTTTAAATTATTCCTTTGCTTAAATCTCATCTCAAAGTTTAGAAATGGCCCATATTTCCTGTCTGTTTGAAGTTTAAAAGACTTTTAAAAATAATCTTATGAAATTGTGAACATACCCTCAATCTGTGCCTTAACCATATTCTACATTTTCCAGAGTTTGTGGTCTTGCCACTCCAAAGCAATATTTCTAAATTTTAAAACACATTTGTTTTCTTTCTGAAGCATCTGGTTCTTTAAAATGGAAACACTAAGTTTTGTAGACTATGTCTTTGCAGGTATTAAAAAATCTATTCATATATTCATGTGAGTTTGCACTGAGTTGTTTCTGAAAAGCTTCGCAAGAAAATGAATACCAGTGAATTATTAAGTGTAAAAGTGAGAGTAACAGAAAAATGCAGAAATTATCTATCTATCTATCTATCTTTTCATTTAACGAATAGTAGCACAAGTTTTAAAAACTTGGCTTTTTTTGTATGCTAATGACTAGTTCAATGCATTAGGCTATGTATATTTTTAAACATTTTTCATTAAAAAATTATTCAAATACAGAGACAGTTAGACCTAAATATGACCCAGAGGAAACTCAGTGCTAAAAGAGGATAGGCAACAGTTAGGTAAGAGTGAAAACATAATGAAGCCTAAATTAATTGTCAAAAACTGGGAAAGCAATTAAAATTGAGTCTGGTTCATTTGCCAATAAATTTCTTTCATTTCTTCTTTTTCTCTTTAAAATCCTTATATCAATTAAACACTGCTAGGAATCCTACAATTAGATAAAATATTCAACTAATAGACCTGCATTTAAATGTTCTTTAATTATTAAGTCCATTTGCTTTATAACTTTTGGATATAATATAATTTGAGCTAGTATGATTTTGGGTTTTACTAACAGAAGCTTAAGCTCTCTGAAACAGACCATTACTGGCAGAGATTCAATGGTTTCTCGGTATTAGAGTCAGTATCTCTGTAATGTTCATAGCTTGTCTTTGTAAGCTGTCACCTCATAGTTACAGAATATTGTGTTCTAGAAGTAACATTTATGTTCAAGGCAGAAAGAAATCTTGTTCTAGGTATGGCTCACCTGTAATTATCAAAAGAGAAAGTTTCTAGAGCATCCTTTTCCCAGCAGATTATTGCTTAAATTTAACAAGGTTTATACTTAGATCTAGGTCACATGGGCATTTATAGTTGCCACGATGGTAGGAAAAGTAGAAACACTGTTGTCATAATGGACTTAATTTCATCATAATTCCCTATGTGGGGCTAGAATCATTTGTCAGAGTTCTGTTAAACTAAAAATTAGGGGAGAATGAACATGAAACCAAAAACAGATTCTGCCACAAGACTATCATTAGATTCTAACTGTAAATTAAAAATAAAATTTCTCTTCTAATTATGTAAATTGATGTGTTATGTCCTGTTTTATTGAGAGTAATATGGTTTGTGTGTTTCTTCATCCAGATCTCATCTTGAATTGTAGCTCCCATAATTCCCATGTGTTGTGGGAGGGACCCAGTGAGAGACAATTGAATCATGAGGGCAGTTTCCCCCATACTGTTCTTGTGATGGTGAATAACTCTCATGATATCTAATGGTTTTATAAGGGAGAACCTCTTTTACTTGGCCCACATTATCTCTTGTCTGCTTCCATGCAAGATGGGACCTTTGCCTTCTGCCATGATGAGATGAAATGTCCTGGGTTAGGGTGGGCCTGGAATCCCATGAACAGTGTTTGACAGAAAAGGAAAAGACAGACACAGAGAGAAGAAAGACATATGAAGATAGAGATTGGAGTTACCAAGGCTATAAGCCAAGCAATGTCAACAATTTCCAGTAACCCTCAAAAACTGGGACAGGGTGGTGAAACAGATTCTAAGAGAATACGTTTCTGTTGTTTTAAGCTGTGAAGTCGGTGGTGATTTGTTGTAGCAGCCCTAAATAATTAATACTGATACTAATATTTGCTACCTTAAGTCATTAGCTTTTCAGTCCTGAGCAATGAGATAACCAGCATAACTGGTTAATTTCTAAATTAGAAGCATCTCTGAGGGACCCCTTATGAGACTGCCTGGAGTCTAACTACATTACAGTTCAACTTCTCCCTTTTCTCAGTCTTTCTATCCTACTGTCTTACTGTTACTGTTCCTGAGAACATTCCTAATATAACTTATGTGATTTTTGGAAGTTGGTGGCAGTCTGGTTTCTAGAAAGCAGACCCTAAAAGGAAAACTTACAGCTAAATCACCTACAAAGCAAGCAGGAAATAAGGATCCCATCACATGTGAAAGGTAGAGTACCGGTATACTTTGGCATGCTGTTGGACTACAATTATTAAATTTTCAACAATGCTGATCCAGGGTGAGAAGGATTACTGTGGAAAAAATTGCGCTGGCCGATGTATTTTCTCAGACTTTGAGAGGTAGAGGAGATGATTATTATGAGACCATTTCATGGGAAATAGTGAATGGCTTTGCTAATTGGTTAGGGAGAAGAAAGATTAAACACCTTGGGACAAGAGGTCTGGTAAAGAATCAAGCAGATGGAATTATGAGAGAAATATGACTTTTACATGGTGCTATATCCCTAGTTAGGTAGACTACATATGTCTGGAATCAAGTTGTAACCATAAGAATAGCCCTTATTAGCCTCGCTTCAATTACTCACCTAAATAATTTGAATATTCTGACCCTAAAATTGTAGTTCTAGACCTTGTGATTTTCAGAGATTGAATATTTGCAGAAGGCTGACTAAACTTAACCTATGGCTGCCACAAGGTCCTTTTGGATTCATTGTGCATAGATTCCTGATGCCAATAAAATGAAGTATTCTGGCAAGAATAATTGATCTTGATAATCAGGAAAAGGTAGGGTTGGTGTGATACAATAGATGCAGGGAAGACAGTGTTTGCCAAATTAATTCCCTAGACCATCTATTTGACTTACTCTGCCCAATTTTGATAGTATGTGAACAAGTACAACATCAATTATTTGAAAAGGACATGAAAAATCAAAGGGCTTATACCTCTCAGGTATGCAAATGTTGGTCACATTAATAGGTAAGCTACCCAAGTCAGCTAGGATTCTAGGCAACAATAAAATAAATTTAAAATATGTGTTAGAAGAAGCAAACAATAATTTTAAAAATAGTTGCAGCTGTGAAATTAGCTGTGGTTATATTAACTTATTTTTCCTATTAACCTTTCTCTTATAAGTTGTTCAGAAACAATACCAACTAGAGACTTGGAGAGTATGTTTCTACATAGAGCAAACATGTCAAACAAACCACATGGATTCTAACTAGTCAAGGGGTGGTATGCAGTGGAGGCTGTAGCCTTGCTCTAGATTCATACTCAGTCCTGGGAGGCAGATCACAGGTGAGACTCTCAAGGAACTCCCATTGAAAGGATTCTGCCATAGTTAAAACTTCTCTTAGGGCCAGCCCACTTCCAAAAATTGGTCCTCACAGAGGTGCAATGGCCCAATCTTCTTGTCTCGGTTTGGGATATCTCTGAAGTCTGTGTTGCATGTGCATGTAGTTCAAATTCTTTCCCTGCCTCATCGTGCTTCTCTCACTCATAGGTATGCTAGATAAGGCATAAGAGAAATTATCAATGTGTACCTTTAATTACAGAATGACTTTACTTAAGACCTGAATATCTTTTATATTGTTTTCTTTCCTGAAAATTTCTTATCCTTTTTAAAAATATTTTCATTGCTTTCAAATATACACATACCTAGTTTGAAGAAAGTGATACACTCCACCAATTATTCAAAGCTCTTTATATTTGCAATTCTTATTATAACTCATTTTTTTGAGAAACAAATCATTAGAACACTTATGTTGAAGATAGAATTAGTCCTGAAAAATTTGTTTATACGTTTATATGTGACAAATTATGTACTTGCCTATGTCTTCCATTAAATGTCAGACATTTTAATTTTATTCAGTTTACATCCATCTATTGCAACACCTGCCTTCTAATAATTAGTCAATATCCATTGGAAAATTAATATATGAAAAAATATGTAGATAAGATATATGCATGCTAATGAACAAGTTTATGTTTGAAGTAAAATTACCAGTGAAAAAAAATAAAAGCATTAAATGATTCTGGGAACTTATTTTTATAGTCCACATCCTTTGTTCTTGCTTTAGGAGAAAGAGTAAGTTTGTTTCCAAATCAGACATCGGGGTAATAAGTATGACTAGAATCTCACTAAGCAGATGTGCAGCCACTGTAAATGCTGATAATGTTCCTGTTTAGTACAGAATGTTTATAATTTTTCATGTAATCAATGACAACCTGTGACAGATTTCTTCCAAATAAAGGTCAAGTTTCATACTAGCCTGTCATAATTGATCTTTACACAAAAGTAGAGAAGTTCCAAGAATTTCTGTAGAAATATATTTTAGTTCTTTTCCTTTTTAAAATGCAGAATGTTTCTTACACATAGTTTAAAAATTTGATACACATTCTTTCAGCATCAAAGCAACACTTTCTCAAAATAAGGAATTTTTCTAAAAATTGTAAAAATTGTCCAGGGATGCCTTACAATTTATATACTATTTTAATGAAGATGGCTAATGTTTCTGGAGCATTAGCATAACATGAATTAAGTCAGTCAACCCTGGAACTAAAGAAGATAGTTATCTTCAGCATTGTAATAAATAATTATAGATCATCTGAGGCAATTGTTTTCAACCAGAGGTAATTTTTCCCTCAAGGGAAATTTTGACATTATCTAGAGACACAGTTTGCTTGTTATGACTAGAAGGATACTATTAACATTTAGTGAGTGGAGGCCGGAGATCCTGCTAAACATCTCACAATACACAGGAGAGGCACCCAAAATAAAGAATTATTGAGCCTGAAATGCTAACAGCATACTGACTGAGAAGTCTTAATCTAGAATAATCTCAGTATTTTAAATAACATTCAGACACAATTTCTGGAGAAAAATTTTACTTTTCAAATGCTTCAAAGATGAATTCTACAACTTCAGAAGCCAGAATGTTATTATATTATCTTCTTAATAAAAAAGAATTTTAGCAGTAAATAAATTCTCTGTGATTGTTTGAGAGGAGTTTAATTGAAATTAGTTCATGATTTCAGAGTTATTTAAATGTATTACTTAATTTTGGAAGAAAACATGAACGTAAGTATAAATATAAATATGAGTATAAATGATCTAGCTAGTAATTTGAAAAACTATTTTTGTTTTTTCTTCTGATAATTTATGCAGATTTAAAAAGACATCACCTGCCCAGATCTTTTTGACCTCTAGAAAAGAGAGAAAGCTGGGATTTCTAGGGCATGTTTCATCTTATCATTGATTGTATTCTTTAAAATTAATATTGTAACCAAATTCTACTGTTCCTATGTTAGGTTCACTTATTTTATACTTCTGTTCATTCCTTGTCTGGCCTATATTCAGATTTTTTAAATAATTTATACAATTATTTTTTCTTTTACTAACTTGCTAGTTATACATTACTATTTTTAAGGTTATTTTGCATATTAAGTCATTTAATTTTTACTCATTGCCACTTAACATACATTGTTATTTTTATTAATTTTGATAAAAAGAAAATGATAAACTCCATTTTCTCCTTCTCATATTTTGAATTATTTTTCTAAATAGCTTTAAAGCCACAAAAATACTGCTATTATTTTTTACCTTTTTTATTTTCTCACTATTCATTTATATATTATTTTTTATTTTGTCTTTCATTTCTTCCTGAACTTCTCTGTTTCCATTTGGGGTCATTTTTCTTCAGTCGTAACAGCCTTTTGATTTATTTAATTTCAGGTTATCTTGTAACAAATGCTGTTAAATTTTTGCCTGAAATATTTTATAATTGTAGCTTCATTTTAAAAAATATTTCCTTGGGTATAGAATTCTAGACAGGTATTGATTTTCTTTTGTCACTTAAAGAATACCATTCCATTGTCATCAGGTCCATAATTTCTACAGAAAGAATCTCTGGTGACTTAACATTACTCCTCTGAAAATATCATACAATTTTTTTTTTTGGCTGCTTTTAAGATTTTATTTCTTTTTTTTTTTTTTTCTAATTTTATTTTAGGTTCAGCTGATACTTTTTTTTTTTTTTTTTGAGATGGAGTTTCACTCTTGTCACCCTGCTGAAGTGAAGTGCAGTGGCTCTATCTTGGCTCACTGCAACCTTTGCCTCTCGGGTTCAAGTGATTCGCCTGCTTCAGCTTCCTGAGTAGCTGGGATTACCGCAGCCTGCCAAAATGCCCAGCTGATTTTTGTATTTTTAGTAGAGATGGGGATTCACTGGTCTTGAACTCCTGATCTCAGGTGATACACTGGCATCAGCCTCCCAAAGTCCTGGGATTACAGGTGTGACTCACTGCACACAGCCCAGGTAATACTTTTACAGGTTTGTTACATGGGCAAATTGTGTGTCACTGAGCTTTGATGTGTGAATGATCTCATCACCAAGGTAGTGAGCGTAGTAGCTGATAGGTAGCTTTCTAAACCACACCATCTTCCTATCCTCCCCTTTAAAGCATTCCCAAGTGTCTTGTATCCATCTTTGTGGTGTCCATGTATATTTAATGGCTTCTGCATTAGCTCACTTAGGATGATAGCCTCCAGCTACATCCATGTTGCTGCAGAGAACATGGCTGTATTTCTTTTTCTGACTGCATACTATTCCATAGTGAATATGTACCATGTAATTTTGATTCAGTCCACAGTTGATGGGTATATTGGTTGATTCTATCCCTTTGGTATTTAGATTAGTCTGTGATTAACACATGATTTCATGTGTCAGTTTTGTAGAACAATTTATTTTTCTTTGGGTATATACACAATAGCAGGATTGCTGGGTTGAATGATAGTTCTGTTTTAAGTTCTTTCATAAATCTTCAAACTCCTTTTCTCAGCAACTGAGCTAATTTAAATTCTTACCAGCAGTGTATAAGCATTTGATTTTCTCTGAAACCTTGTTGACATCTGTTGTTTTTTGACTGTTTAATGATAGCCATTCTCTAGCCATATGCAGATATCCAAAACTGAACCCCTTCCTTACACTTTATACAAAAATTAACTCAAGGTGGATTAAATATTTAAACATAAGACCCAAAACCATAAAAACTCGAGAAGAAAAACTAGGCAATACCATTCAGGACATAGGCATGGGCAAAGACTTCATGACTAAAATACCAAAAGCAATGGCAACAAAAGACAAAATTGACAAATAGGATCTAATTAAACTAAAGAGCTTCTGCCCAGCAAAAGAAACTATCATCAAAATGAACAGGAAGCCTACACAATGTGAGAAAATTTTGGCAAGCTACCAACTTGACAAAGGTATAATAGTCAGAATCTATGAGAAATTTATAAGAAAAAAACCATCAAAAAGTCTTCAAAGGATATGAACAGACACATTTCAAAAGAAGACATTTATGGAGCCAACAAATGTATGAAAAAATTCTCACCATCATTGGTTATTAGAGAAATGCAAATCAAACCACAATTAGATAATATCTCATACTACTTAGAATGGTTGATTATTAAAAAGCCTGGGAACAACAAATGCTTGCAAGGCTGTGGAGAAATAGGAACACTTTTACGCTGTTGGGGGGAGTGTAAATTAGTTCAATCATTGTGGAAGACAGTGTGGTGATTCCTCAAGGATGTAGAACTAGAATACCATTTTACCCTGCAATTCTATTAATGGGTATATTCACAAAGGATGATAAATCATTCTATCATGAAGACACATGCACGTGTATGTTTACAGAAACACTATTTACAATAGCAAAGACTTGGAACCAACCCTAATTTTTACCAATGATAGACTGGATAAAGAAAATGTGGCACATATACACCATGCAGTACTATGAAGCCCTAAAAAAGAATGAGTTCATGTCCTTTGCAGGGACATGGATGAAGCTGGAAGGCGTAATTCTCAGCAAACTAACACAAGAACAGAAAACCAAACACCACATGTTCTCACTCATAAGTGGGAGTTGAGTGATGAGAGCACATGGATACGGGGAGGGGAACATCACACACTGGATCCTATTGCGCAATGGGGAGAAAGAGGAGGTAGAACTTTAAAACAAGTACCTAATACATGTGGGAATTAAAAAACCTAGATGACAGATTGATAAGTGCAGCAAACCATCATGTGACATGTATACCTATGTAACAAACCTGAACATTCTGCACTTGTATCCTGGCACTTAAAGTAAAAAAGAATAATAATAATTGCCATTCTGATTAGTGTGAGATAATATCTCTTTTTAATTTGCATTTCTCTAATGATTAGTGATGTTAAGCACTTTTTGGGGGGTAAGGGGGACAGGGTCTCTCTCTTTCACCCAGGCCAGAGTGCTGTGGGGTGATCATCGCTTACCACAATTTCCATCTCCTGGGCTCAAGAAATCATCCCACCTTAGCCCACTAAGTAGCTGACACTAGAGGAGTGCACCACGACACCTGGCAAATTTTATAATTTTCTTTGTAGAGATGGGGTTTCCCTATGTTGCAATGTTAATCTCAACCTCCTGTGCTCGAAGAATCCTCCTGCCTCAGCTTCCCAAATTGCTGTGATTATAGGTAAGAAGCCACCATGCCTGCCATATATTTTATTTTGAGAAGTATCTGTTCATGCCTTTTGCCCACTTTTAATCATTATTTGCTTTTGCTTGCTGCTTTGTCCAGATTCCTTTTAGATTCTGGATATTAGCCCATTATGCAGATTGTCTGTTTACTCTATTGACTTCTTTTTATTTTTTTATTTTATTTTATTTAGTATTATTTATTTTTTCTGTGCAGAAGCTCTTTTGTTTAATTAGGTCCTACATGTCACTTTTTGTTTCTGTTGCAAATGATTTTGAGGACTTTCTCATAAATTGTTTGCCAAGGCCAATCTCCAATAGGCCCTTGATTCTTAGTAGTCTTACTGTTGTATTTCTAATGTTGTTTCTTGGTATTTATTTTGCTTGAGGGTTGCCAAGCTTCTTGGATATGTAACCTGAGGAATTAAATCAATTTTTTGAATCTTTTCAGCCTTTCTTTTCTTTTTCTCTATATTATCTCTGCTTTCATTCTATTGCTCTCCCAGTACCTCAACTGCAATTATGTTAGACGTTTTCACTAAGTCCTATCTATCTTTAAGTTGTTTTATATGCTTGTCATTTTTCCCCATGTATTTAAATGTGGATTTACTCTATAAATACATTCTATTTGCTTATTTTCCAGTTTAATAATCATGTATTCTGCTGTGGCTAATATTTCATTAAATCCATATAATAATTCTTAACAGCAAATATTATATTTATAAATTTTAGAATGTCACCTTTTTACAGAGCCTAAAAATCTCATAAAATTCTCCATCTTTTGATCAATTTTACCATTTTGTTATTTGCTCATGCAGATATTTTGGCCGTATTCTTTTTTGTCACATGTAATAATAGTTTCATTGAATACAACATTATGTATTAAAATATAGATGTTCTAGTTAATGACATCTTCTTCCAGAGTCTATTGGTACTTAATTACTTTAAATCAATAAAATTGTATGTTTAATAGAGGCTAGAATATTTCTCTGGTAAGACTTAATCTATTTTTGTTTACTCATGACAATTTTTTTTTTAATAGACAGCCTGATATTTTCACTGCAATTCTTCGTAATGAGGAAAGGTAAGGGGGAGCCAACTATCTACTTTTTGACTCCTAGGGATTTAGAAAATTATGCTTGACTTTTAGAAAAGAATATTTAGGTGTACAGATTTTTATTTTCTGCATAATAAAAGTAATATTGTGGTAGTTGATTAGATCAGCTAAATCAGAAACTTGTATTTAGAAAAGTTTGGGTGGCAGTTCTTGAAAACTCTCATACACATGCAAAAATAGTCCAGAACCTATGGAGATACATTTGGCAATATAACAAAAAATTAATTAGAAAATATACTTTGACCCAGAAAGGCAGCTTTTAACAATTTACTCTGAAGATATATTTCAAACACAAAGTAATATATATGGAGATGACTATTATTTGCTTGTAGATGAACATTTTTTAAAGTAAAAAATATTAGAAACTACCTAAATTTCCAGTATAAGATTTTTTTTTAATTTTGTGATATATACACAAAATGTAGTGCTATTAAGGTGTAAGAGAATGAAGTTCTATGAACCAATATGGACTAACTTCAGGTGATATTATTCAATGAAAATATATAAGGACAAAAATGCACATAAAGAATACTACTTTTTATGTAGGTAAAAGGGAACATAGAAAAACAGAAAGTTACATGCAAGTAGATAAAGGGATGGAAGGGATATACCAGAGATGCTATATATTTGTATATTTTTCATAACTATATATTTTCATGTAGTTTTTGACTTTTGGAAGTTGTTAATGTTCTATATATTCCAATATATCAATAACAATGGGAAGATAAAGTAAAACTTGCAACAGTTATCAAACTGAAAGAAATAAACCAACTGAATTTCAAATGGTTAACAGCCACATTGAAAAAACAAAAACAAAAAAAGCAAGACAATTCAAGAACACGGAATTTGACGGTATGCCCTCGGTTCTGAGTAGAGTAAATCTTGGGGGGAGGTGGATAGTAATACAAAAATATCCTGAATTCTTTTCAGTGAGCTTATATTTTGTAGTTGTACAGTTGAAGCAATTTAAAAATAAATTTATTTGTATTGTAGAGTGAGAAAATGAGTAAACATAATGATATTTGGGGAGCCACAGTCCTCATTACAGAATATGTGATACACAATATAGAAGGGGGAAAGGTAAGAATAAGTCTCTGTGGAGATGTGTTGCAATTGAGTCTGATATCAGTTTGATACCACATATATGTATGTGTGTGCATTTATAGGCGTATGTATAAACAAACACATTTCCTATTTCTGTCCACAAAGTGAATTTAGGAACAAAGACAACCCAGTACCAATGGGCATAACTGGAACTTAAATCTTAGCTTCTCATAATATAATTTGTCATTCTCCCCTAAAAAGAACCAGAAATATTTTTAAAATGACTGATTCTAGGCTGGTACGGTATAGACAAAAGATCACCCTGGGACATCTTGTTATAGTGAGGAAGTACTCTAAAAGCTGATGAGATAGTCACAGTGCATGGATGTAGCCTGAAGGAGCTCTAAATAGCCAAAAATAAGATGCTTTGAATATCAAAATAATAAGACACTAAGGTAGCACAGACCAATGAAAAACTAGAAACCCGTGAATCCATATTGGATATTAAACAAACAATAAATGAGGAGAAGGGAGAACTCTTGCTTACAGTGGATGTATAAAGGCCAACTTATCAAAGGAGTTCTGGACATGGAATATCAACATTGCAGTAAAAATTGGTTCAGGTAAAAATCAAAGGCTTATAAATATAGAGAGGAATTTGATGAGGAGTAGACTTAATGAGGTCTCCCTACATATTTCTTATTTGCCAGAGAAAAATTGCAACTATACAGACAACACCTTGACTGAATGATTAAAATTAATATTATCAATAAAGGGCAGATGAACATAGTGTCTCTCCAGATGTGATACCCTGAGGAGGACATAAGAGATCATGTCTGTAATATCTTTGCCAGGGATTCACAACTTGCCTGTAAGCAAGAGAAATTACCAGACAAAACCAAAATGCAGATGGTTCTATTAAAAAAAAAAAAAAAAAGTAAGTTGGGATGGAAATTGTACTTTTTTAAAAAATAGTAATGATACAAAAGACAAGGCAAAACTGTGGAAATACTTCAAGTTGAAGAAGTGTAAAAGATACAATAACTAAGTGCAATACTTGATTTTGGATTGGACCAAATATACTAATGCAGAAAAAAATATTATAAGCAAGGTATTGTGCAAATTGGAATATGGACAATAAATAACACAGAAATATAAAGTTAATATTAAAACTATTGAAGTTAATAAATGTACATGGTTATGCTAGAAACCGTTCTTATTCTTAGGTATACACTTTGAAATATTTGAGGAATAAAAGGTTATGTTATATGCAACTTAATTTCAAATTGTCCAAAAAACTGTTGTAGATAGATATTGAACAGAAACAAATATTCATAAAGAATTGTGTAAAGTATTTTGACAGTTAATATTGTATGTCAACTTGCGTAGAGTATGATGCCTGTCTGGTGAAAGACTAGTAACACAGATGTTGCTCTGAAAGGCTTTTGTTATTGTGATTAACATTTCAATCAGCAGAAATTAAACTAAAGCAGATTATCCTCCATAAAGTGGGTGAGTTTTAGTCAATTAACTAAAAGCCTTAAGGGAACAGATCAAGATTTCTTGAAGTTAAAAAAATTCTGAATCAAGATTGCAACATAGGAACTCTGCCTCAGTTTCCAGTCTGCTGGCCTCCCCTATGGATTTCAGACTTACCAACTTCTACAGTTGGGTCAGCCAATTCTTTAGAATAAGGACAATTTTCTGTCTCTCTCTTTCTTCTCTCACTCCAGTGCTCTTTCTCACTTGTAGATCTATCTTTGTTTTTATATATATACATGCACACTGATTCTGGTTCTCTAAGGAACCCTAATGCAACCAAATACAAGAGTATATATATTTACTGTATAGTATTATTATCCTTGAAACTTCTCTGTATGTTTGAAATTATTTCCATATAAATATTTCTAAATAATATATTTGTTGCATTTTAAACAATCACGTTTAAATATCAGCTTGTTCAAATCTATTTATATGTCTATATACGTATACATGCATACATGTTTGCATGTATATATATTCACATATTATATACACGCACATATCATATATTTTTGTGACACTGAAATAAATATTTTCTCAGCATTTTAAATTTAATTTTTTAACTTTTAATTTCAGAGGTACATGTGGAGGTTCATTATATAGGTAAACTTGTGTAATGGGAATTTGTTGTACAGATTATTCATCGTCCAGGTATTAAGCCTAGTACTTAACAGTTATTTTTCCTGGTCCTCTGTCTCCTCCCACCCTCCACCTTCTGATAGGCCTCAGTGCATATTGTTCCCCTGTATGTGTCTGTGTGTTCTCATAATTTAGTTCCCACTTGTAAGTGAGAACATGAGGCATTTGGTTTTCCGTTCCTGCATTAGTTTGCTGTGTTCTTAGCATTTTAATAGTTGCATAGAAGAAAATGCAAATGAGTCCTGAAATGCAAAAACAATATTTGTAGGCAAACTAGATCAGAAAAGTGATCAAAGAGAAAATTTCTTTAAATATTTAAAACCTAATAAATAAACAGAAAATTATTGAAAGCCCTTAAAAGATTCATATATTACATCAGTAAGAAATGGGTTTTCAGTAAGATCACTTTTATCTTTTTATCTGTCAATATTTTGCAAACTATCTTTATTACTTTCTATATCTAGTAAAGGTTACTCTATAAACAAATAAGCCGAGGTGAAGCCTAACACAGAAATTTAGAATTTAGATAGAAAAATTTTTCATTTAAAATTTAAAGGTAAATTGTACGACTTACCCATTAAATAGCTGTAGCATATTTGAACATACTTGGGCTTCCATACACAATTATTTATAACAACCTTGCCTGCTTAATATAATGTTTCTATTTTTCTTCTCTAGGAATCTAGTCTGTTCCCAAATTACTACATCTCAGAGGCATATAATGATGTCCAATTCTGTTGAAAACAAAAATGTAAGTAGTTATAGCTCTTTGTAATTTATTGTACCAGTAATTACTCATCTTCTTATCTTTCCAGCTTGTATTTTTTTTTTCAAGCCACACACACGTAGTGAAAGTTCCTCTGCTGTCAGATCTGATACACCATTTTTGTATGTAAAGTTGTATTCATTCATTTTCCACCTCTATTATACAAATAAATAAAACACCACTTTACACTTAATAAAGTAAAAACATTACAATTCTGCATAAATGATAAAAACTATGGCTATTTTCAACTACTGGTAAAACTGTACAGCAAAACAACAATAATAGAAGGCAACAATAAATAATACAAATGTCATAATTAATATCCCAGAGAAGTGGAAACACAGAAAAAGAAAAAAAAATCCAGCTGAGTGATGAAGAAATGCTAAATAGATGAATTCAGTTAAATTAAACAACTGAAATATAAAAGATTTATCTGGATGGAAAGACAAATTTCTTAGTTCATGAACGTATTTCCTCTGATTGCTTTATTTACACCATCTCCTAATTAACTCCCCATATTAACTTGGAAAAACTGCTGTACAATTAGTGAACCAATTTATGAATTAACAGTTTTAATATGTCCTTTTGAGTTTTATGTATATGTATATGTATGTCATATACTGATATATATATATATATTCATATTCAAATAAGAACTTCAAACCATGTAATTATATATATATTTCACATATATTTTTCAAAAACAAAGACTGTGTTTGTTACCAGATTCCTTGGTACTTCACAAAATATACAGTGACATGTAATTCAAGCTTTTAGTAAGTGATAGTACTCTAATCAGTATTTGCCAGTATGAATTACAACAATGTATTGAATTCATAAAGATGAATAATTTGTATCTGATATTTTCTTGAGGAAAAGTTCCTAGGACACCTTTACAAAACGCGGCTATATCAATGTTTTTGAAATTGAATGGAATGTCACTCACTGTAAAGACATGTTTAAGATGAAACATGACAACATAGACATATCCAGTGTGTGCCATTTTCTGTACATTGTCTAATGTTTGGCTTAGAGAGGAGATCCATGTGGCTCATTAATTCCTATTTGTATTCTATATTAGGATTATAAAATAAAATATATATATATATATATATATATATATATTTTTTTTTTTTCCTGGATTGACTTTCAAATGTCTTGTTCAAATGCTTCAACAACGGGTAAACCAAAAACCTGAGAAATAAATAAAGGAATACACTAAAGACCTTTAATGGTAGAGCAAGCCCCTGGTTCTGTGATTTTTGGTTGGTGTGCTTTTTATTCCTGTTGTATTCCTAGAAACACCTTAAACTCAAGAACTATTTAATAAAAAGGGAATTCTCCCATATCAGTAATGAAACGAAAGTTTTCTAAGGTAGACTTTTCCTGGTGTTTTCATCTATATGAGGTGCCATTCTTGTTTTCTGATTACTCCCAGGATCCCAATGCCTTGTCCATCCCTGGGGAAATATCAAAGAAGAAAAATAGAAGGTCATCGTTGGGTCACTGCTATTCAGTTTGCTGTGCCAAGCTGAAAACCAAGGCCATTAAATATGAAAATCCGCTCATTGTCTCAGGCCTGATTGTATCCTGTCTTTCAGATCAGACTCACCATAGTCATAGCAACCCTAATAGGCGGATGTGCATTGGACCACATCATTTTGAGGGTGTCTTTAACTGAGAAAAGTTTTGTTGAAAATATGTGTGATTAATGCCTTCAACTATTATCTCTAATTGAACAGACATGAAAGGGGGCTACTTTGTCAGCCCAGATAAGCCTATTGCATGGCCATTAATGGCATATTCAGCCCTTGCTGAATTAATCTATTATTGCCTCTTGTCTTTGGTAACCATAACATGTTGTTGGAAGGCTGTGCAAAATTTGAGTAAGTGAACCACAGCTCCAGAAATCCTCTAGACCTTGGTTTAAGAGAAGAGGGAAAAGCTGTTTAGTGACTAACTGAGTGTGCTGGGCTGTTTCATTAGTATTAAGCAGTGGTTCTTTATTTTAATCTATTTATATCACAGTGATGTACCACCTTATCATCAGTTACTCAGCATATTCACACAGTTCCTATATCCATCATATAACTAAAATAAAAGATCAATAGAGAGACTCAAATCTTGTGTATATGTATGTGTGTGTGTGAGAGAGAGAGAAACAAAGTGAGACAGAGAAACAGAGAAACAGAGCGACATAGCATTCAGAGTATGAACCACTAAAAGTTTATCAGAAAAATGCGGCTGACATTAGATCAACATTTATATAAATCATGTAGAATATGGCTTACAGGCAATACAGATACTAAAGAGTAAATCTCGACCTAGTGACCTGCATTAATTCAGGAAGAGTGAACACTCTGGCAAGACTGAACATGGAAGAATTTGGGTTATAATTAGGTGGGCAGAGATATTTGTATGGGAACTGGAAAGTAACTATGCCTAAAACATATTATTGTGTATAAGTAAAAGCAAATTCTGCATTGCCAATCAAGCAGTTATTTGAAGAAGGTATTACATAAAAAATGATATTTATGGTAATTCACCCTGTGTGGAGCAATAGGAAATGTAGAAAAATTAATTATAGCAAGTTAAAATTACAAAAAGAAAATAATTTTAAATAGATTTTAATGCAATATTTTTATGTCAAAGATAATCTTTTATAATTTATTAACCTGTAATTTTCTACCTATTTATAGATATAATAAAATCTGCACATCATACATTCACACCTCTGTGAAAATAGATTCACAACAGCAAAAGGACATTATATATATATGTGTATATGTGTATATATACATATATGTATGCATATAACTAAACAAGTTATGAGGCAAGAATAAATACAGTTTTAAAAATAATCTTATAATGAAAGATGTAGCATGAGTTTCAGAATCCTGAAGTAAAGTATATCTAGATTTAACTGTAAAAATTTTGAGTTTCTATAAAGTAAAATTTTTATATAAAACAAAGTTAACAAGAATAAGTCTGTATGAAATTCTTATTATACAGAATTTTATAATACAAAGAATTCTCTAACACAAAAAGAGCACTCATTTCAAATAGTAAAATTGTGAATAGTTATCCATAAAAATCAAACATTTATGTAACTTTGCCATAAGACATAAAAATGTCTTGTGTAATACTTGATGAGAAAATAAGCAAAGAAATGAAAAATGAAATAAGGTTACTTTGCCCTAAAATATTGGCAACTTTTTTCAATTTTATTATATTGATTATAAAATAAAGTATCAGAATAAGAGCATTTTTATATACTCCTTGTGCCAATGAAATTGACACAGGCATTGTAGGAGCATATTTGAACATCTGTGACAGATTTATTATTACTATTTCCACTGATGTGTAAATATAGTATAAACCTATTTCATAGATATAAATATATATACACACATATATATGTTTCTTTTTAAAAGACTTACAAATATGTTCATAGAAATATTGCTCATATTTATGACCAATTGGAAAGATCTAAAGCTCTACCAATAGAGAATGAATTAAATCATAGAAAAATATGTCATTTGGAAAACTAGGCAGCCATGTAAACAAAGATGCATTAAAAAACGCTCTCTAAGCCATATTATAAAGTAAAAAAGAAAAATAACAGAGTTCATAGATGAAAATGTACATTGAAATTCAATTCCTGTAAAAATATCAGAAAAATAGAATGTATATATGCATATATTTACATAGAATATGAAAAATTATAAGACAAATTAAGAATAGCTGCATGTGTGTACATATTTAAAATCCACTATATCCACTAATCCATTCAATACTATATAATCCATTAGAGCCTGAGTACATTCAATACTACATAGGAAGAATAAAATGTAAATTATAAATAATAAAATATCATAAATGAATAATAAAAGGTAAATATCTTAAAATTCCCCAAACATTGTCAAAACCATCATCCAGTTAGATATAATTGCTATCATCCTATGAGAAAATACTATTTTTAGCACTATATGAAGACTGTTTATATATGTTATCTCATTTAATTATTGTAACACCTTGATTTTTCTCAGATACATAGATATTACATAATCTGTTCAAGTCATACAATTAATAAATGACAGATACCAAATTTGATTCCAGGTTTCAGCAATTACAAATACAGTGCCTTTTGAAATACAACAGTATCACATCTTGCTTATGAGGGAAGTTGTTTGTAAATGTTCATAAACTGATCACTTTAAAATATTTCATTTCATTTATGCCATAAAAATAAAATATTGTTGGATGATTACAACCTCTTAACATAAAATCATCAATTTAACAAACAAATCAATGATATGTACAGCTGCATTATTTATGTACTAAAAGAAGACTGCTATTCCATGTTTGTAAGCATTATGTTCAAAGTGCAATTGTACAGAAAATTTTTGCTGCATTCTCTTTTTCACCCTGGATGCTTTTTCTTCCAACTCCATTCAATTATTTCTCCATATTGTAGTGAGTAATATCCCTCACAAATGAAAATTTGATCATATTATTCTTTGCATAAAATTTTTCAATGTCTTTCATGTGTCTTTAACTTAAATCTAAACCCTTTAACACAGATTGCCACAGGATGGCATAAAATTTTAAGTAAATGCCCAAACTCTAAAACAAGCCTGTGTTCAAATCCTGAGTTAGCATTATCCTTCATTTTTAAACTTGGAAAAATATCTTATTTTCTTTTGCCTCAATTATCTTATTTAAAATAGGTATGATAAAATGCCTAATAGATAAAAATTAAATCTAAAACAATATAAGGAATTTAAAATGTGTATGCATAATTTAGTGCTGCTTTTATTTGCATAAGACACTCTAGTCAGACTGATGTACATATTTATTTACCCAACATACTGTATATATTTGTCTCTGAATCTCTGCACATGTCATTCTGTTGGTTGAATCATACTTACCTTCCTTTCCTGTCTGACGGCTGTTTATCCCTGTGGTCCCAGCTTAGATACTGCTTCCTTCAGGAATATTAACTAGAAGAACCAACCTGGTGCCAGATACACCTATTCAAATATTTCAGAGTTTCCTTTATTTCTCCCATCATAGTCCTGATTTCAATGTAATAATATAATTAGTTATTTTTATCCTCCACTAGAACGTAATATCATAAAACACTCACTTTGGAGTTAAATAAATTAACTTTGGCTCTTTTGTTTACTCTATAAACTTAGCCAAAAATCCTTTCTGATGCACAGTTTATTTAAACTATGAAATAAAGTCCATTATACCTGATTTTCAGAAATTAGTAATGTAATGTAGTTGACTTATGTTAGCATAGATTATCAACAAGAGCAAGTCTGCAATAAATGATATTTCTAAGTGCTATTCCTATACTTAAACCAGTGCCAGGTACAGAAAGAAATCAATAGTGCAATAACTGTCCCTAGTAATGTAAAAATTTTACTATTCCTATACAAATAAAAATAACAACCTTCCCTTCATGTCATCATAACCAAGAAATATTTTGTAAAATGGTCTCTAACACCTATGCCTTTTATAAAGTTAGAAGAAGCCAATAATATAATTAAAAAAACCCCAGCAATTAGGACTATTGTCAGAAATTAATAATATTGTCATAATTGTCAAGATATTACATAAATCAACATTTTATATATTATTGGTGGTAATAGAAAATGGTACTGCCATTATGAGGCAATAGATACCCCAATTTTAAAAATGCATATTCCCTTTGTTTTAGTATGTTACTCTAAAAACTTTATGCAAAAGAGATAAATAAATAAGCAAACTGTCACAGGCAATGATTTCAATCTATAAGAGTGAAAAATTCATAGCTCTTTGAGTGTATGCTCAATTAATTATGATAGAACTATGGACTGTGTACAGTATTTATATGGTTTAAGTAGAGCTCCATAAATGATATTAAAAAATAATGGGTTGCAAATTAAAATATGCAATTTTATGCTACCAGAATATGTACATGAGCATATGTGTCAGTGTGTGTGTGCAGAAGGAAAGAAAGAAAAAGAAGAGAAAGAAAGAAGGAAGGAAGGAAGGAAGGAAGGAAGGAAGGAAGGAAGGAAGGAAGGAAGGAAAGAAAGGAAAAAGAAAGAAAGAAAGAAAGAAAGAAAGAAAGAAAGAAAGAAAGAAAGA
>NW_022437048.1:1612681-1670099 GCF_009761245.1 Sapajus apella
AAGAAAGAAAGAAAGAAAGAAAGAAAGAAAGAAAGAAAGAAAGAGAAGGAAAGAAAGAGAAAGAAAAAAAAAGGGAGGAAGGGAAGGAAGGTGGGAAGGAAGGAAGAAGGAAGGATGGAAGAAAGGGAGGGAGGGAAGGAAGGAGGGAAGAAGAAAGGGAGGTAGGGAAGGAAGGAAAGAAGGGAAGGAAGGAAGAAGGAAACAAAGGAAGGGAGGGAATGAAGGAGGAAAGAAAAGGAAGTAAGGATGGAAGGAAGAGAGGGAGGGGGAAGGAAGGAAGGAGGGAAGGAAAGAAGGAAGGAAGGAGATAGGGAAGAAAGGAAGGAGGGAAGAAAAGAAGGAAGGAGGGAAGGAAGAGGAGAGAGGGAAGGAAGGAAGAAGGGAAGGAAGGAAGGAAGGAAACAAGGAAGGAAAGAAGAAAGGCACATATATACCACAGTATACTATTCAGCCATAAAGGAGAATGGGAACACGTCTTTTGTAGCAATATGGATGGAACTGGAGGTCATTATCCTAAGTGAGGAAACACATGAACAGAAGACCACATGCTGCATGTTCTCCTGTGTAAGTGGGAGCTAAACACTGAGTACACATGGCCACAAAAACAAAGGGAACACCAGACACCATGGACTACTTGAAGGTAAAGAGAAGAAGGAGGATGGAGATAAGAAAAAAAAAAAAAAAAAACCTTCCTATTGGGCACTATGCTTATTACCTGGATGGGAAATTAATTTGTACACCCAACTCCTGTAGTACACAATTCACCTATGTAACAAACCTGCACATGTACCCCTGAACCTAGAATAAAAGATTAAAAAAGAGAGAAAAAAACAGCTGCAGGGTGATGAATGCTGAACTGAGATTCCAGCTGCTACTTATTGCAGGGTAGAAAGTTTGGAGTATGAATCTTGCTATTATATTCTACTTTTAAGTGCTAAAATCCTCATTTGATTGATTTTAAAAAAATATTTTATTGCACTTTAGGTTCTCGGGTACATGTGCAGAACATGCAAGATTGTTGCATAGGTACATACATGGCAATGAGGTTTGCTGCCTCCATCCCCCGTCACCTATATCTAGCATTTCTCCCCATGTTATCCCTCCATAACTCCCTATGATTTTTATAGTTTCCATTTTTCTTAGCTATTCCTTATTGTTTTATCCTTATGACCATATTTTCTTATTATATTGAATAAAATCCTTGTGTAATAATTTTCTTATTCAAATATTCCAGAGTAATTTATTTCAGCCTGCACTTTTTATTTATTTATCTTGAAAATGGGTCAGATTTTCTAGTGATGGTTTTATTGGATACTGGACATAAACATAGTATATCCATAAATCTAGTATAGCTCTCTCTGTTTATCTCATCGTCCTTAATCTATTTAATGAATATTTTTAAGTTTTCTCTCTCTATATATATATGCCTTGATATTTATTCTCAAATTATATTTAAATTTATTTATTCAATATTTATCCTCTTTTAAATGAAAGTTTAAATTTCTCATTGTCAGATTTTCATTGCTGTTATATTGTGATATATTTTCTACCTACACATTTGTTTCTTCAATCATTGAAGACTTATCTCCTCCTTTCTGAACTGTTTGGTTTATTTTTATCTTCTTCTTGATTTTATTGACAGCACCACCCTTGGACATTCTACAAATTTTGGCAACTGTGTAATGACATGCACCCATCATTGTAGTATCAGAGAGAGTAGTTTCACTGTCCCAAAAATCCTCTGTGCTCTGCGTTTTTGTTCTTCTGTCTCCTACAACCCCTGAACACCACAGATCTTTATATTGTCTCCATAGTTTTTGCCTTTTCTGGGATGTATTGTAGTTGATAGCATACAGTATGTAGCCTTTTCAGATCAGTTTCTTTCACTTGTTTTTAATATGTTTAATTTATTCTGGTCTTTTCATGGCTTAATGACTCACTTCTTTTTAGTGTTGAATGAATTGTGGTACATCCAGACAATGGAATAACTATTTATTTATCCATACACCTACTGAAGGATGTTGTGTTTTCTTCCAAGTTTTTGCAATTATTAATAAAGCTACTATAAAAATCCTCGTACAAGTTTTTGTTTGGGCTTAAGTTTTCAGTTATTTGGGAAAATACCAAGGAACGCTATTGCTGGATTGTATGGTTAGAATACACACATATATACATATATGTGTGTGTGTGTGTGTGAGTGTGTGTGTGTATATGTGTGTGTGTGTGTATATATATATATATATATATATTCAAAAGTGACTATAAAAGTTTGCATTCCCACCAGAAATGAATGTTACTTTTTATTGTTTTACATCCTTTCCAATATATGGTGTTGTCAGAGTTTGGGATTTTAGCCATTTTAATAAGTGTGTATTGGCATTTCATTGTTGTTTCAATTTGCATTTTCTTAATGCCATACATATAATGTGAAGCATCTTATTGTATGCTTATTTGCGACACTTTGGAGAAGTGTCCGTCTGGATCTTTTGTCTGTTTTTTAATTGGCTGTTTTTGTTTTCTTATTCACTTTTAAGAGTCCTTGGGTACTTCAGAAAACAATTCTTATTTATATGTATCTTTTCCAAATATTTTCTCCCAACTCTATTGCATTTTTAGCTATTTTTGTGTTACTTTTAGCAGTTTCTCTAAATATCTTTATATGCATCTTCCTATTTATTTATTTATTTTGAGATGGAGTCTCAAACTGTCACCCAGGCTGGAGTACAAAGCTGTGATCTCCTCTCACTGCACCTCACCATCTCGGTTTCAAGCAATTCTCCTTTCTCAGCCTCCTGAGTACCTGGGACTACAGGCATATGTCACCACGCCCAGCTAATATTTTGCATTTTTAGTAGACATGGGGCTTCACAAAGTTGGCCAGGCTGGTCTTAAACTCTTGACCTTGTAATCCATCCGCTTTGCCCTCCCAAAGTGCTGGGATTACAGATGCCAGTCCCCACACCCGACCCTTTATGCATCTTTTATTCAACACAGTTTACCTCATTAATACTGACTTCATCTCAGTAAACTTCTTACTCATGTAGTTCCATTTTTAGAGCTTGTTTCTACTACTGCTGTCAGGCTTATTACACCTATACATGTAGGAACATTGATATTACAGGATTTTCATTGATCCTATAGACAGTCATATACCCTATACGGCAATTAAGAGAAAAGTATACACACATAGCCTATGAATCTAATTTAACATATAGACATTTATCTCATACTTATCCACCTGTTTACCATTTATATTGCTATTAATTGTTTCCTATCTGTTTGGCACCATTATTCTTAGTCTATCAAAGTTCCTTTTAGGGCTTCTTATGGCACAGCTCTGTTAGCAATAGACCTGTGCTATAAGAAGTCCTAAAAAACCTTTTTTTTTTTTTTTTTGTTTTTTGTTTACATGTCTTCATTTTGTCTTCATTTGAAGGATAATTTGTTGAATATGGAATTATTGGCTTACTAATTATGAGTAATTTCAATATGCTATTCTATGACTTTTGACATCAATGTTTTTCATAGGAAGATAGCTGTTAATTATATAATCGCATCCCTGTGACTTGTCATTTTTCTCTTGCTGCTTTCAAGATTTTCTCTTTATTTTGGCTTTCCGCAGTTTTAATATAATGTGGCTATATGTGAATTTCTTTGTACTAATCCTTCTTGTCTGGCTTCCTAGAATTGATCTTTTTAAAAATTATTGAAGCAATGATTTGGATAAAGATTATGCTTATACATCTAAAAGCAGTAAGACATTCATCCTCTGCTGTCTGAGCCATGGATTGTTGCATTCAGAGGACAGCAAAAATTGAAACTTCCACTGGCTTTAAATTATGACCAGACTTTCTAGGGTCTCCTTTGTACATTCTTAACTCAATGGTAAGCCAGGGGTGTGGAGTAGGGTATTATGACAGCATTTCTATTAATCTCTTAATTTCAGAATCTTTGTATTAAATTTCTAGGTGCTTTGTCACCTTATCTTAACTATTTCATCACTTCTGAAGGTAAAACTGTGGGTTTTGCCGCCTGTCATGAACAGAATAAAAGTTCCACCAGGTAAGAATGTCACAGACTCACTCATCTTATACAATGCAGTGTAATTTTTTATAAGTCAATAGAGTTAATCCTCATTATTTACAGATACTGTATTTGCAAATTTGCCTACTGGCTAAAATGTATTTGTAATTGCAATAGCTATACTCATGGGCTTGGGTGCTTATTCACAGACGTGCACAGAATGGTGAAAAATTTGAGTGGCACACGTTCCCAGGTAAGATAGAAAAAGACAGTGTTCTACCTTCTTTTTAGTTCTCATTCAAAAACCAGGGTCGTTTTTACAGTCTATTTAGTGCCACATTTTTCACTTTTGTACTTTTTCTTGATGATTTTGCTGTTTAAATTGGCCCTCAATTGTAGTCCTGAAATGCTGTCTGGGTTCCTTTGTAAAGGAAGGCTGTGCTGTGCCTTACAGAGAAAACACACATGTGAGACAAGCTCATTCAGGCATGAGTAATAGCGCCGTTGGCCATAAGTTCAATATTAATGAATCAATGACATATATTAAATAAGGCATCTTTAAAGAGAAACACATATAAAAGAGGATTATTTATTGATCAGTTGATGAAAATATTGTAATGATAGGCTAAGAGGAAACTAACCATGAATATCTCCCAAGAGCAATGATTTAGGATTCACTAATTCAGTGTTCTCAGCAATGTTACAAAATGAAACTACCAGGAATAACAAATATCAACTGTATTTCTCAAGTTGTTGTCCATCTTTGAATATTTTTCAGTGTTCTAAAATTGTTGTTTATGATAGTATGACTAGTTATAGTATACTCCTTTTTTTCTGTAGTAGATTTCCCTGAACGTCTCATGTTGTCATTTCTGGAAATAGAGTATGCTGCTTATTTTATATTATTCTTTAATATTAATATATTATATGAATTTTATAGTTTATCTCATAGCTTCTATTTTTTATATTATTAGCTATGAAAAATTCTATTAAAAAGAATTATTTGAGAAACTCTGTGTTCTCAGTATTATGGCATTCATATACAAGTTCTTTTTTTTCTGCTACTTAAAAAAAATTTAAAAAGCTTAAAATCTTTGGAAAGATTTCATGACAAATTATAAACTTCTTACACAAACTTAAAAAATACAATATACATAAAGAAGTTAAGTAGAACATATATGAAGAATGTTAAAAAAATTAGCAAAGTAAATCATTTTGTGTTATATGGGGGAAAAACAAATGATTATTTTCACTGCTTCTGAAGCCACCTGAATTATCTTCTGTCAGAAACTTAATCATTCCCCAAGAATTAACCACTGTCTTGAGTTATGATAATCATTAATAGTTACTTCAAATTCTTTATTTTAGAGTTATGTATAGATTCAGAAACAATACTATTTTTAGTTTTGCTTCATTTTAAAATGTATAAGAATGGACTCAAACCATATGTACTTCTGTTCTATATGATTCCTTTGTCCAATATATTATTTGTAATATACATTCAAATTTTTCCATATAACTTTAGCTAACTCATTTTTATTGCCATATGATATTTCATTGTATGAATGTGCCATATATTTATTAATTCCATTCTACTGTAAATGACCATTTGGATTGTTTCTATCGCCTGCCTGTCCCAAATTATGGTGTTATGAATGTCCTGTGACTTTTAGTGCATGCACTTGGCATTTTATGTAGAGTCCATGCACAGTATTAGGATTTCTGGGTCAGAAGGTATACAAACTTTATAACTTAACAGAAAATGTCAGAAATGTTCTAAAAACATGGTAGTTCCTGATGCTCTACATCGTTGTTACCAATGGTTATTTTTTGCAGTAGCAGTATTTCTTTGAGTTTTTGTTTCCCTGATTACTAATTTCATTAAACATCTTTTCATATAATTAATTCACTCTTCTTTTTAGAAAAATCCATTTACTATTAACATTATTTTGGATTTTTCTTTCCCAAGTTTGGTTTTTTTTTTTAACTGGTTAGAAATATTCTTTTAATATTTTGGACACTAGTGTTTTTGTTAGCTTTTTTGTTTGTTTGTTTGAGACAGTCTTGCATCCTGGCAAGGGTGGAATGCAGCGACGCTATTTCGGCTGGCTGCAATCTCCGCCTCCCCAATTCAAGCGATTCTCCTGCCTCAGCCTCCTGAGTAGCTGGGACTACAAGCACGTGCCACCACGCGCAGCTAATATTTTGTATTTTAGTGCAGACAGGGTTTCATTTTGTTAGCCAGGTTGGGCTCAATTTCCTGACCTCGTGATCCTCCCCTCGGCCCCCGCCCCCGCCTCAGCCTCCCAAAGTGCTGGGATTACAGGCTTGAGCCACTGCGCCCCAGCCTGTTAGTTTTTTTTAATGTTCAGTATTTTCTCCAATGTTGCAACTGGTATCTCTGTTTTCTTTATAGTATCTTTTGATGAATACAATACAATTTATATATTTTATTATATAATTTATTATTTTGATAAATATACTTAAATTTTTAAATTTTAACTCAGTCTTTTAATCTATTTTCACATCTTTTTTATTGTTTAAAACATTCATTGAGGTAGGTTCTTATAAATATATCACTCTATTACATACTATATAATAAATCACTCTATCATATACTATGTAATAATACGCTATTCATAATTTTAGCTTTTCTTTACTTGGAACCAATATTTTAATGTAACAGGAAGAGAGATTCTGATTTCATTCTATGTCATATAGATATCCCATTGCCTTACAATCATTTATTTAAAAGGTTGTTTATTCTGTATTGATCATTCAGACCATGTTGAGCATACAATGTTCCATAAAACATATCAATCTTTTTTGTTAATTCTTTGCTTCACTTATATTGGTTGTTTAACACACTTGAACGGATACTGTATCATCTTAATAATTATTAGTTTAATATTGTCTTGTTATTTTCAGAGTAAATTTTTTACCTTGTCATTTTATTAATGGATGTCTTAATTATTATTTTCCCTATTGGCGCATCAGTATATTAAGAAAGAATAATCTTTTGTGTATTTTAAGTAAAATTTCATTTAATCTTTTATCAATCTTAGGAAATGTCTCTCTTTTAAAATATTGCATCTTCCAGTCTATGAACATGGTGCCTCTCCTCATTTATTAAAGTCTTCTCTCTTTTCTCTTTAAGTTGTTATACTTTTCCATAAAAAATCTTTATCTACCTTGAAGTTTACTCCTATGCCTTCCATACTCCATATCAGATGAGTGCACATTATTTTTTTATGTATCTTCATGTTTTTATCTATATCTTATTATTTATTCTTACTCTGAATTAAAAGAAGTTTTTGTAGATATTTGTTTTTCACACTAAATTTGTAGGCTACCAAAGAACAGGGAATACATTTCGTTCATTTTTAAGCCTAACATAGTTTCTCACATTAGATTCTCAGTAAAGCTATGTTTATTAAAATGTGATGGTCACCACATAGAAATGGTGAATGTAATTACATAAAACTGTTCAACAGGGCCAGGCATGGTGGCTCACGCCTGTAATCCCAGCACTTTTGGAGGCCCAGGCAGGCGGATTACGAGGTCAAGAGATTGAGATCATCCTGGCCAACATGGTGAAACCCTGTCTCTACTAAATGTACAAAAAATTAGCTGGGCGTGGTGGCACGCACGTGTAGTCCCAGTTACTTGGGAGGCTGAGGCAGGAGAATCGCTTGAACCCGGGAGGCGGAGGTTGCAGTGAGCCAAGATCATGCCACTGCACCCCAGCCTGGCACCTGGTGATGGAGGGAGGCTCTGTCTCAAAAAAAAAAAAAAAAAGTTCAACATAGTGACCTTTAAGAAATTATTGTACAGATGGCAACATCACAGAAAAATATCCATGAATGTAAAATAAAACATTGGAGTCATTTGTAACTTTTCTGCCTCTCACATTCTTCATCAACTTCACGTTAGTAATGTTGACTCAATTCTTACATGTAGCATTTTACTCTTTCTAAATATAGTACCTCTACCCTCTTCACTATCATCATGGCCCAAGTTTCCTTTACCTATTGCTCAGAAGATGGCTACAACTTTTCTCACTAACAAAGTAATTTTATGTAGTTATCAAGGTAATGATTTTTTGATTTTTGTTATTATTATTATCCTTTAAGTTCTGTGGTACATGTGCAGAACGTGCAGGTTTGTTACATATGTATACATGTGCCATGGTGGTTTGCTCCATCCATTCCTCCGTCATCTACATAAGGTATTTCACCTAATGTTTGCCCTCCCCAATCCCCCGCCAGCTATCCCTCCCATGACCCCCCCCAACCTCCCAACAGGCCCCAGTGTGTGATGTTCCCCTCCATGTGTCCATGTGTTCTCATTGTTCAACACCCACTTATGAGTGAGAATATGCGGTGTTTGGTTTTCTTTTCTTGTGTCAGTTTGCTGAGAATGATGGTTTCCAGCTTTATCCATGTCCCTGCAAAAAACATGAACTCATCCTTTTGAAAAGGTAATCAGTTTTACATGCAAGTTAAATCTACTGTCTAAGTCTATTTGGGCTGCTATAACAAAGTATCACAGACTGGGTAATATATAAACAACAGATTCTATAGCTCATAGTTTTGGAGACTGGAAGTCCTAGATAAAGGCACCAGCAGATTTGGAATCTGGTGAGGGCCTGTTCTTCATAAATGGTGCCTTCTGTGTGTCCTCTCATAGTGGAAAAAGGCTAGGGAGCTTGATTAAGATTCATTTGTGAGGGCAGTTTTCCAAATCATTTAATAATTTAGTGCTACCACATTGGGTATTACGTTCCAACATTGAATATTTTGGAGGAGGACTTCAACATTTACACCATAGCAAGTACTCTGCTTGAAAACGTTCTAAATCACTTTTCATTTCACTCCTAGTCAAAGTGAAAGTCTTATAATAGTCTGTATGGCTATAGATGATCTGGCCTTACCTTAACTCTCCAAATGCGTCTACTACTTTTGGCGTCATTTAAAGCTTTTCATCTATACCAATTTCTCAGATGTTCCTTGAACAGTACAGACATGCTCATGTTTCCTGTCTTTGTGGTTGCTCTTCCTTGTAAATTGGACCCATCCAAATATTCAAATAGTTGTATTCCTTGTCTCTGTTAAATAATTTGTTAAGTCTTTTGCTTAAATGCCAAATTTTCAGCCAGGCATTTCATGACGACTTTATGTAAAATTACTCTACGCCATTCCCTTCCAAATTATCTGTAGTCTTTACATCTATTTTCTGTTTAGTTTTCTTTATTACCATCAAACACATGACATATATTACCATACATGTACACAATCATATAACTATATACTTTTATTATAGTTTATTTTATTTTATTTTATTTTTATTTATTTATTTATTTTTTTGAGACAGAGTTTCGCTCTTTTTACCCAGGCTGGAGTGCAATGGTGCTATCTCGGCTCACCGCAACCTCCGCCTCCTGGGTTCAAGCAATTCTCCTGCCTCAGCCTCCTGAGTAGCTGGGACTACAGGCACGCGCCACCATGCCCAGCTAATGTTTTTGTATTTTTAGTAGAGACGGGTTTTCACCATGTTGACCAGGATGGTCTCGATCTCTTGACCTCGTGATCCACCCACTTTGGCCTCCCAAAGTGCTGAGATTACAGGCGTGAGCCACCGCGCCCGGCCTAATTTATTTATTTATATTATCTTTCTTCTCCCATTCTAAATTCAAGCTCAAATAATAAATATTTTTTAGCTTTGTTCTTCTGTGTCCCTTGCACTGAGAAAATTTATCAAGTATATGGCAGGAATTCAAAAATTATGTTAGATAATTTCAAGAAAATTCAGTAAATAAGCAAAATTTGAAAAATATTTTAAATCATTTTAAATGAAAATTATACACAAGATGTTTCTGTGTTCCTAATTAGCATATTTGATGTACGATAGGTTTTGACTTCATACCCATTATCTGAACTATTGCATGTAAATATTCCATATTGTACTAAATTTGGATTATAAATATGTTAATTGAAAAAATTGGCCAGGCGCGGTAGCTTACACCTGTAATCCCAGCACTTTGAGAGGCCGAGGCAGGTGGATCACTCAAGATTAGGAGTTTGAGACTAGCCTGGCCAACATGGCGAAACCTCGTCTCTACTAAAAATACAAAAAAAATTAGCTGGGGGTGGCGACGGGCTCCTGTAATCCCAGCTACTCAGGAGGCTGAGGCAGGAGAATCCCTTGAACACCGAGGAGCTGAACGCTGCCGTGAGCTAAGCTGGTGCCACTGCACTCCATCCTGGATAACAAGAGCAAAATTCTGTCTTCATAAAAGTAAAAAATAGAAAATTAGAAAGTATTGATTAATAAGTGGTGTTATTAATGAATAATGTCTTCTCTACTCATATTTTAACTGATTTTTAGCAGATTCATTAAACCATACTACTCCTGAAGGAAATAATAAATAATTTAGTGATTTAGAACTTACCAGACATGAGTAGTATGTGTTTATTCTCAGTTTCTTATTTGGAAGTCATTTTTATAATACTGCATATGCCTGAAGAGGAATTTCTCTTTAATTGTCATCATATTTCAGATGCACAGTGAGAAGCACATTAACTATGACCTTGTCTGAGGAGAAAGCAGGGGAATCGTTAGAATGATAGAATCTTTTTTTGGAAGTACACAGTTGGCATTGAGACCAGATTGTCTTAGATAATTAATAAAATTCCTCTAAATATGAAGTCTAATTATTTTAAATTAAATTCTAACAGAAAAAAATTCCAAAGACTCCTCTTAAAATGTCAGATTAAGCATTACTGGCAGTATAATCCAAAGAAGAAAACATATAAAAACTAAAACAAAAACAATCCAGAACATTAATTACTATTTTAAAAATACTTAGTTAACTATTGTTGCAACACCAAAACTATTAATATAATGAATTAAAATTATAATTCATAATTACTCCAAATTCTGTTATTTAGATTCTGGAAAATCAGTAAGGTGACTACCAGTAACTTGTAGGTCAGCTTCCCCAGGAGACCAGTTATGGCCTCACTCATGTCTGGAGGCTTCTGGCTGGGTGTCAACTGAAGCAACTTGGCTCTCCTCCACAGAGTATGCCATCTTCTAGATGGCTAGATCAGACTTTTTTATAAGATGGTAGAAGTGTTCCAAGAAGGTGAATGTAGAATAGTTGCAAAACCTCATGTGGCTTGGGTTGCAGAATTCACATGAGGTCACATCTACCACCATTTATTGGTGAAAGCAGGTCATGAGGGATGCTGAGAAGTAAGGGTTTGGGGGATGGGCTCCATTTTTGACCAGAGGAGTAGACCAGACTCTTTGACCTTATTTAATTTACCTCAATCCCACGAGACTATTTCATCAAATTTTGCGATAGGCTCTGAGTAACAGAGGTAGCATTTAAGAGTTTATAATAACATTTAGATTTATAGATAGAAGGTTGCTGATAAGATTTAATGAAAGATAAAAAATTAGTCAATATAGGAATTCAATATGATGTCCAATTGCATAGTTCATTTTCTATAGCCAGTTGGTGCTGTGATTTACTTTCATTGAAAATGAATTAAAATGTAAATAAAATGGTTTGTCAAATCAAAGTCAAGATAAAATCAAAGCTGTCTACACAATGAATAAATTATAGGTATGATTGAGCTTCACAGTGCAATTTAATGAGCAGAATATGAGAGTATAATGCATAATTGCCAGCCATATAGATTTTCTAGTCCTAAAAGGAGATGATATATTAAACATATTAAATTACTCCAACTTTCTGTTATAGAGGCACTATTCCTGGGCATGCTGCTAACAGTGCAGTAACCAGGACATTAGTTACCATCATTAGCACCATTTTCAGATTACAGGCAACATTGAAGTGTAATGTCAATTCACCAAATTCAAGCAGGATTAGATAAGATGCTGAGGTTCAAAGAAAATGTGAGAGAACCCAGGGGCCATGATTTGTAGGCTTATCACAGACAAGTGTAAGCCAACCTGATAAAAGTTCTTTTTTTTCCCATTTATTTTATTGCATTTTAGGTTTTGGGGTACATGTGAAGAACATGCAAGATTGTTGCATAGGTACACACGTGGCAGTGTGATTTGCTGCCTTCCTCCCCATCACCTACATCTGGCGTCTCTCCCCTTGCTATCTCTCCCCAACTCCCCACCCCCCACTGCCCCTCCCCTATTTCCCCCCAACAGACCCCAGTGTGTAGTGCTCCCCTCCCTGTGTCCATGTGTTCTCATTGTTCAACACCCGCCTATGAGTGAGAACATGCGGTGTTTGATCTTCTGCTCTTCTGTCAGTTTGCTGAGAATGATGGTTTCCAGGTTCATCCATGCCCCTACAAAGGACACAAACTCATTGTTTTTGATGGATGCATAGTATTCCATGGTGTATATGTGTCACATTTTCCCTGTCCTGACAAAAGTTCTTTACCACTAAGTTCAGGTAAAGTGACTTCTATCACAATGTGACTACTAGTTTATGTCAAGATCCAAGTTGCTGACATTATACAGAGACAAAGGTACCAACAACAAAAATTCAGGTAAGGGTTGAGTGAATATCAAAGGCAGCTTGAAAAAACATCCTGTATCAATGATCTTCAAACTTTAGTGTCCATGTACCTTAAGGGCTTGCTAAAACACTGATTGATAGGTCCCACACTCAGAGTTTCTTTCGATTGAGTAGATCTGAGGTAGGACCTGAGAATTTGCATCTCTGACAAGTTCTAGATGGTATTATTGCCACTGGTGCAAGAAACACACTTTAAGAAACACTACCCTAGATCAAACAAAAATACTGGCATCAGCCTTCAAATATTAAATCCTACACTTTAGGTTGCCAGTATTCAGGACATCAGAAGCTTCTGCAGGATCTGACATCACTAATGCTTCTGTAAAGTTTATATTTAAACCATCACTAATGTCTATTCTATTTTACATCACTATCATTTGATTTCATGCACAGGTTGTTGCATTTGTTTTGTGAAGCCTAGGTCATATGTTAATGTTAGCTGAAAGACAACTTTGAAAGGAAGTTCAACTCATAAGTTCCGAAATTTCTCAAACATAGAAGTGGTTCGGATTCTGGGCAGCTAATAGAAATGTCAAATGTGTGTTCCAGGAAATGAGATCTCAGTTGGCAAGGCAGAATCTTAGCCTTTTCTGGATCCTGACATCTCAGGGTTCAATTTAAAGGAGTCCAGATATAACTGAGTTAATCTTATTTTGTACAGACAAAAGAAGGGCTCTGAAGAGTAGTGGCAGCATGAACCCTAAAGAGGTAATTATTACCCTCATGCCTACCAAGTTAAAGACTACTATTCTAAATATTTAGAAGCCAAACTATCTAATTGTCTTTTTCTTTTGTTATTTATTTATATTTCTCTATCACCAAATCAATAGAAAGTCTTAATTTAACTGTTCCAATCTTCTTTAAATTATGCTACCTCGAGGGCTCCTTTTGAAAGACGGGGAGAATTGTCTCTGTAAGAACTGATGTGATAATAATATTCTTGGTAAATATCAAGAGGAGATAACACTCAGATGACAAAATTCAGGGTTGCAAGATTCCATGGCCATTTTCAATTCTATAGGATCTGGGAGTTATGGAGTGAATGGTAAATTTAGTATAGAAGGTTACATAGAAGACTATTTTAATAATGTTATGTGAGGGTTAAGGGGATAGGTTAGAATGATAATGTGAAATGGACAGGAATTTAGAAATGGAATGTCATACATTTGAGGAAAAATGAAGGGTCTCCGGGGCTGAATAATTTTAGGTAGTGAAATATTTGCTTAAAAGATTATTGAAAACACAGGATACCATTATTAAAAGACAGATAAGTTGGTAAAAGATCTGATTTGAAGAAAATAGAAAACTATTTTGGATATATTGCATTTATGGTCACAGAAAAATATATTTATTTTAAGATATAATACTGAAGCATAGGAAACAAGTATGTATTAGATATGAATTCAATGGCTTTCTCCAAGCAGACAACGTTCAAAGTGCTTCAGAATAATGTGATAAAAAGTAAATATTCTGAAAGTTTTATAAAGTAAAATCAGAACTGAAATTAGAATCTTTAGAAAAGAATTTGTATTCTTATAAAAATTCTAATTATTAAAGTTTTGGGTGTAGTGGATAGCTAAAAGCATAGTATTACTGACTACCCGATGTCTGTATGGTATGAAGAAATTAGTAAATATTATTGGAAATGTTGTGTACTATGTGTTCCACATGACTCAGAAAAGAATACATTATTGAGAGTAAGAATATTAATACTTAGAGAAACAGTTTGCCCTCTGAACCTTTATCACGTTTTGGTTAGTTGTATAAACATCACCTAGAATAGTATTTAATACATGGTAAATTCTTAATAAATGTATGTTTATATAATACGTGTATGGGCTTTGAACTGTGAAATAATAATGCTGCAATACTGAGTAGATGCAAAAGGAGAAGCCAGATTTTACATTTGTGAAAGCTGTTGAAATGGAATGCTCATTAATCTTCAAATGGTCCTAATCTCAGCAGAGAATAGATGTAGACTATCCGTATAAAATATTGGATCATAATTCAGAAAGACCTTGAATTGGTCTTTGATTTTGGAAAACACATTTATGCTCAAAATCCATGTATACTTAACAGATAGACTAATGAATGAAATGTACCTTCTTATTCTCATCCTGTGACTACCAACACTCAGCCACCGGCATTTGTGATTTTGATCTAAACTTCGCAGTTTCTTAGAATTGCTCTTAGTCTTTACATTTGAATATTTTTTCTTATTGGCACAATCCCATGTTATCCCAGCTCCCACTTCCTTAATCTTAATACACTTTTTAAGTTACTTTTTTATAGATTGGCAATGCCTCTTTTAATTTCAAAAAATAAATATCCTATTTGTTTTCACTATTTTTCTTACATAACTTTGGCCCTGTGAAAAGTCCCTTCAATCGGTGTCCCAATCAAGGTTCTCATAATTCCCTTTTTCACTTTGTCCTTCTTGTTTTCCCTTCTAAAATATTTTGATAGCACTCATATCCATGAATTGCAATAGTTGGTTTGTGTGTTTCTCACTTCTCTTACACCATGATATCATTGAGGACCGCAGGACATTTAATGTTATTTGTCTAAATCCTCCTATGTCATTATATTTGAAGGAATAGATTTGGAAAACTAAAATAGTATGAAAAGTCAAATATCTATAGTAAACTACTAAAAGAAATAGAGCAATGTGTGCATATTTGAACATAAGAAACTTTGGGCACACAGAAACTTACTGAGTAAAATAATAAACACTTGAAGAAAATAGGCCATTTTAGTTCAAAATAACCTCTGCCCAAATTATCAGAACTTAAAAACTTATATATATGTAATTCTTACAAAAGCATTTCTGATATTTAGATACTGAATAGAGGATCATTGTGAATATCTGTTCTATTACCTGGCCAGTATTTAGGCCACTTGTTTTTGTATCAATTCTGAGCAGGTCCTTATGCATCAATAATGCAGTGGATAGCATTGTCCATTGCTACTTTTGCCTCTCCCTGGGGGACTAAAAAGCATAACAAAATGTTTTTCAATATTAAGTTAAAAAGTGTTTAGAATTTACAAGTGACTAAAGATTGTAACACAGGATAATAACTAATATTAATTATAAATGTTCAGAGAACAAATGTATTTAGAATGCATAAGAAAAATCAACAAAGCTAAATATTTAATATATCTCAAATATTTTATATATGTATATATATAACATAAAATATACAAAATATAACTTAGGCCAAAATAAATATTCCACTATTTATTTACAAATAAAATATTCAATATAAGATGGTCAAAATTTAAAACCAAATTTATCATTAAAATCAGTAAATTTACTAATTTTATATCAATATATAAAATTCTTAAATTTGACAATTATGTATAGCAATTTAATTTTATATAAAAACACAACCTTTCAAAAAAATGGGCTTGTGTTTTTGACATGAAACTGTGAGAATTTGTGTGCATATGTGAGTGTGTGCTCACATATTTTCATTTGTTAAAGAAATTATTTAGGACCCTAGTGTAACTGGAGGAGAGTTGAATAGTGATCAACTAATTTCAAGTATTTCCTCAAGCTTCTTTTTCCTCAAATAATCCCAAATTTTGGTGGCTATATTAGTTTGTTTTCACCTAGCTATAAATAACTATCTGAAGCTGGGTAATTTATGAAGAAAATAGGTTGAATTGACTCAGTTTCACTAGCTTAACAGAAAGCATTACCAGAAGGCCCCAGAAAAATTACAATAATGATGGAAGGTGAAGGGGAAGCAAGCAACTTCTTCACATGTCAGAGCAGGAGAGAGAGTGCAAGAGAAGGGGGAAGTGCCACACAGTTTCAACTCATCAGATCTCCTGAAAACTGACTGATTATCACTAGAACAGCAAGGGGGAAATCTACCCCCATTATTCAATCACCTCCCACCAGTCATGTCCTCCAATTCAACTTGATATTTGGGTAGGGACACAAATCCAAAGCATATTAGTGGCTAATTTAGAAACAAATTTTCTTTTAATGAAGGACTACTAAACATTTTTATTGATAAACACCTAAAGCTTCTATTGTTTTTTCAATAAACATCATCTTCTTTAGTTTAGATTATCAATTTCATTAACGTTCTGTTCATATCTTGTTTATCTGGAAATTCTTACATTAGGGATAAGATATTCTTGCCTGACAATTTTCCCCCTTACCTTTCTTACATTTTTCCCCTTTGCTTTCTTTTTTATCTGTCTCCTCTCCCTTCTCTTCCTCCTCTTTCTTCTTATTTTTTTTTTGACAATTACCAAATGAGCACAGAAAATTATAGACTATAAAAATCAATAGAAATAGTACAATTTCCTCTTATAATAGTGGATGAAAATATATTAAAGAATATGTAACACTTGAAAATATTATAAAATGTAATCTATTTATCCTACTTAGATGAACATAATTTTCCATTCTTATACCAAGAATGCAAGAATATATCTACAGAGATGATAATTAACGGTGAAACAACTTATTTGTTTTTGTTATAATATAGCAAATAGAGTTTTGGCAGTATTTGAATATATAATCATATGCATTTGTATTTTTAAGACCATAATATTTTTCTACTTAACTTCCATTTCTCCAATTACTTATAAATTATGCTTTATTCTTGAGCCATTACTTTGGTTTTTTAGTTTAAATTTATAATTAAAACTCATAATAAATAGAAATTTATTACATATTTCTTACACAGTTTATTGTTTTGGCATCTATGTTTGTGCATAATATGTATTTTTATAAAATGATTTATATTTGATTAGTATTAGAGATAATATTTGATGTGGCTATTAGTTATTTTTAAATATATTTGTTGGAAATTTTTAACCATTGTAGAATTTACAACTTGATGTTGAAATTATAAAATAAACTTTCCAAAATATAATTAACTTAAACCTTCAAATACTCAGAAGTATATTAAATGGTGGATTTGTCTTGTTCAGTAAAATGAGTCAGGAATTTGAAAAGTATAGGGAGATAAGACAATGCATACAAGGGTAATGGAATGTTGGCTGATGTTCTTAGGTTGCATTGACACCCTACAACAAATGAAAAGCAGAACTGTTAACCAATTGAAAGCCTTGAGTGAAAGTCAGAATTCTCCCTAGTTGCTTACAAAGAGAACCTTTTCTGCAGCTGTGGTAGAGCAGAAAAATGTAAAGATTAAAATCAGAATTTAATATTTGCAGTCCCTGACTTTCAGAAACCATTGAATCTACAGCTGATAAAAGTGTGTAATGCTAAATATATAGTCGTGGGTCAAAAAGACAGGCATTTTAACACATGCGATGGGAATATCTGGATGCATGATGCATACCACTCAAGATTATAGCTCCTCACACTCTTTTATACCCCAAAGACTTTACAGAGGTGATCCACCATTCCCTAATAAGAATTGTAACTATTCTTGTGAAAAAAGGCAATGAAGAGTCCTCTCTCCCACAACATAATATGATCTGCCCCCTGAAGAGTTTTTCTAACTTTGTGGCTGCTGCTAATTTTAACTTAATCTATCCAGGCATATGCTAGGCCTGATAAAGGAAGAAACTCAATGGGCACTGCATAATATAAAAAAATTAAAAGAGACCAATACAGATTATAGGGACTGAATGTGGTTACCTCAATAAACTTGACAACCCCAGATTACATGTACAATGATAACTTCAAACTATTGCTGAAATAAATTAAAGAAGACGTAAGTAAATGGAAACACATCCATGTTCATAGGTTAAAAGACTTAATATTTTTAAGATGTCAATACTACCCAAAGTAATACACAAATTTAATAAAATTCCTATCAAAATACCAATGACATTTTTGGAGAAATAGTAAAACAAATTATAAAATTCATACATAAATTCAAAGGACCTCGAATAGTGAGAACAAACTTGAAATAGAACAAAGATAAAGGACTCACACCTCTTGATTTCAAAACATATTACAAAGCTACAATAATCAAAGCAGTTTAGTGCTTGCATAAAAACAGACATGGAGAAAAATAAAATGGAATAAAGAGCCAAGAAACAAATTTTTCTGCATGTGGTTAAATAATTTTTTCACAAGGATATTCACACCAATCAATAGGGTAAAGAACAATCTTTACAACAAATGGTGCTACAAAACCAGATATCCACAAGCAAATGAGCAAGTTGGACTTTTATCTGAAATATATGCAAAAACTAACTCAGAATGAATTAAACACCTGTAAAACTCAAATTTATACAACTCCCAGAAAAAAATAGGGGAAAATTTTCACAATATTAAATTTCTTTTTTCTACTTTTACTTTGGATTCAGAAAGTACATGCACAAGTGTCTTACATGGGTATACTGATTTATACTGAGGTTTAGGGTACAAATGATGCTGCAGTTTGGGTTTTGAGCATAGTACCTAATAGGTAGGTTATAGCCCATGATCATCTCCTACCCTTCCTCCTGTAGTAGTCTCCAGTGTCCATTGTTCCCATCTTTATGTCTGTGTGTACTCAATGTTTTGCTACCCTTATAAGTGAGAATATGCAGTATTTGGTATTCTGTTTCTGCGTTAATTCACTTATCATAATGGCCTCCAGTTGCATCAATGTTACTGCAAAATGCATGATTTTGTTTTCTTTTATGGCTGCATAGTATTCCATCTATAGTTTGGTTCTATGTCCCCACCCAAATCTCATCTGGTAGCTTCCATAATTCCCATGTGTTGTGGGGATCAAGTGGGAAATAACTGAATCATGAGGGCAGGTCTTTCCTCTGCTGTTCTCATGATAGTGAATAAATCTCAGGACAGCTGATGGCTTTAAAAATGAGAATTTGCCTGCATAAAGTTTCTCTTTGCCTGCTGCCACCTGTGTAAGATGTAACTTGCTCCTCCTTGCCTTCTGCCATGATCGTGAGACTTCCCCAGCCACTTAGAAATGTGAGTTCCCTATTAAACCTCTTTCCTTTGTGAATTGCCCAGTCTCTGGTATGCCTTTATAAGCAGCATGTGGCTTGTGGCTCATCTGCCATGGCCGAGGAGTCTCAGAAGCCCCCGAAAGCAGTTGACCACCCAATTTTGACTGGAGGTGAGCTTCTCTCTCTGTCTGACCCTGCCACTGCTGGCTCCAACCACGTTCCTCATTGCCATAGAGAAACAGGATTCAAAATTTGGCATCTGCATTCAGACAGGTGAATGTCCTATATTGCCCAGGCAGCAGGATCTGCTCCTCTCAATTTGGGAAATTGTTAAAGGAATTTTCATTTGCATGTTGAACAAACCCAACTGATTGAGAGAGGAGAGCACCCTGACAGGTTCACTATGAACACTCTTAGGGGCTTGTTTGTAACTGTGTATTGTGTGTGTGTCTGGAAAAATGAGTGTCTTTTGTGGGTATCAGACAGTAGAATTGAATCCTTTACATTTGAGAAATTCCAAAGGAAATTTTGTTTGTAGGTTGATCAAGCAGAACGCTCGGAGAGAGGAATTACCTGGACTATTTCAGTTGGCACACACTTGGAGCTTGTTTGTTGCTGCAGCACTTAAATTGTGCCTTGATGATTGTTTGATATAGTCATGGGAAATCAGAATTTGGTTGCAATACTGTTTGGCCCCAATATTCTGAAGTTTACTGTTGAATGGAAAAGCAAGATGGGGTTCTGTGTATTCAGGCTTTAATGTTGCTGTTTTAGGCAGGTTTGGGTCTACTAAATATGTTCTAGGTAATTTTCTTCTGTGGTACTGTTTGGCCCAGTGCTCTTTGGAGTCTGGAAAGGTTCGGATTTTAAAAGTCACACTGCCATGAAAACTGCTTTACCCAAAATTTTGGTCCATAGCCTTCATTGGATTACCTATCCAGGCTCAGTTTGGACATGTGAACATGTTTACAGGCTGGTGTTTGTATTGCTAGCTCATGACTTGGTTCTGAGGTAAAAGCTATTGGATCTTCAGTTGTGTATGTGTATGTGTATGTCTAGATGTGTTTATGTGTATATATATATTTATTCTTATATGTTGTGTCTAAAAAAATGGCTCATAAATAAAAGAGCACTCATAAATTAAGTTAAAAAGTCCAAGCAACCTCCACATTCAGATGACTTAAGTAAAACTTTAATAAACAAGTTGGCAATAAAATGATCAGTAAAATGAAAATAGAAATACCTTAAGAATTGTCAGCAACTCTGAGTTTTACATTTTGTCTGGGTTTTATATTTATCTCTGCAAGATATTTTGAGGTATCAGAGTTTGGCACAGAAGATCATAAAACTATAATGCCAGCCAAAACAAAATGATCTTTGCGTGAATGTTTTGAAAAGTAAGGCTAATTTAATGTTGCTGGTTTAATGAAAACAGCTGAATCTTCTGAGTTATTGGTAAAAATTCCCATGTAGTTAACTTTAAGTTTTTATTTGGGTGAACACCTGATATTTACAACTTATAATATGGATAACAAGGAAATGATGCATAAATAATCTAGATAAATTGCTCAGATTAATAAAATGTAAATGGATGAGTGTTACAGGTGAATTTTTTCTATAAATTAAAATCTTAAAATTGTTTTTGATGCTCATTGGATGCCTGTGTCATTTCCAATTAAGGAAGGGTTATTATATGAGGAAATACATTTCTAAAAATTGTGGGGTTTTTGTCATCTATAAAATGCTGATATCCACTATTTCAGGATTTCTTGATTCCTAGAGTGTCACAAAAAATTAAGATAGTTACTAAGGATAACAAGTATAGTTAATATATATTTCTGTATATAACGTGCCAAAGTAGATGTGTTCCTAGCGAGAAAAATTATAATTTTATCTAATTCGGAAGTTATCTACATGCTAATTCAAATTATAAACTTGAAAAGGTTATTTATGAAACAAGGTAGAAAGCCACCAGTAAGTAGGGGAGAGATGTGTGAAAAAAGTTACAGATATTCAGTTATATTTTTGGTAAGGAAGGTTGTAAAGAAAATATAATTTTTATATGAGAATGAATCTTGTATAGTGAGTTTTTGCACTAAAGTAAAATGACTGGGTATTTAAAAAAGAAAATGTAGGAGAAAATATAAAATCCAACATGTCATACCTGGTCTGTGTAAGTCATGTGTAGTTTTTTTGTTTGTTTGCTTGTTTGCTTGTTTCTGTGTGTCTCTCTTCTGGCATATACAAAGAAAATAGAAAGTTGAAAAAGTTTAGATAATAAAATATTCTTCAAAACATGATAGAAAACTGGAGAAATGTTGCTAATTAACATTGTGCATCATTAAATCTCTTGGTCTTGATAAAAGTCAAATAAGAAATATTGTAAAGAAATACATTGGCAGTTTGGCAATTTTTCAATATACCTAAACATGAAGATTTATCATGGAGCCAAATTTTACATATATGTTTGCATTGCCTCACACTATATTTTCAATTTTGCATAGGTAGTACTAGCATTAAAGCACTTACAGGTCATGTACCTAAAGTGAATTTCTTAATTGTACACAATTTATAGTTGTATTACTGGACTTAATGACATGAACTTCTGTGCCAGGAGCAAAATATTCATAGCATATTTTTGTTAGGCTCCGGATAACACTGTAGCCTGTCAAGTAGACTGAGTGAAAAAAAAATTGTTTTTGCTTTTAATTTTTATTTGTTTTTTGTTTGTTCTCTTTTGGGTTTACTTATTCATGCATATATAAAAAACTATTGATGTTTTTTAGATTCTAATGGAAGGTTTTTATTTGATTCTATGAATAGCAATTTTGTATTCTGTGCATGTCCAACAATTCATTATTTGCTCTATTTATGGAAAGTTTCTAGCTTTGTCAAGTCTCCAAAAATTGATAGACACCAGCCATTTAAAATTTGATTGATTCTCCTTACCTCTGATGATCTTGAGAGACATAACAGCTTTGAGATTCCTGGCAAAAGATTACACAAAAGACATATTTTTATAAATTCTGAACAGAAATATTATATTATTTATTATTTGAAAAAGTAGGTGAGAATAAAAATGCTTAAATAGTATTTATTTCCAAGATAAACCAATTTAATCAGTAATTTGGGTTGGTGTCATATCTTTCCATTAGGTAGTGAAGACAAACTGTGATGTGGCTAACATTTTACGGTTTGAGAAAGATTGACCTTGTCCATTAGCAAATTACATTGATTGGGATCTCTTGCAAACTACTTTAGTTATGTTTACAATAATTAACATTAAATGACATTGACTTGGGTTAAGTAGTAATATATTTTTTAAATGTAATACTTTCTACTGATTTTAATGCCAAGCTATTTATTAATAATAGGCCTTCATGTGTGTACTTGAAAACAAAATACGTGTAGGTGTTGCACTGGTTTGAAGATTTTGGTGGTGAAATTTACTTAATCAGTTGTCATACCGTATGATGAAGCCAAACTTGGAAATGTGTAATGGTGCTGTGTTAATAGCTGAAGAAAAATTATTGTGTGCTGTTGTCATTTGTCTTTGTTTTGCTGTATAGTATTCAAGTGAAAGGAGATTATTTATCCTCATACCCAATTTCCAAACTGATATTTGCATTTACCATTTTGTTTTAATAATGGAAGAACAGTTATTGTCTAATTTTGATCTGTTCTGTATAGTCTCTATCAGATTTGTGATGCTTTTGGTCAGAGTTCTGTCAATAGAATACAGCAATTAGACATGTGCAGTGAGTAACCTAACTACTTTAATTCAGTGGTTTGAATTAAAGGAGTGCTGCAATTACTCCTAAATGCCAAATCACAGTATAACATGTGAATATGATAGAACTTTCTGTAGTACAAACATCCTACTCACAAATTCTTGTGCTGTTATCTATAGGGCTTTGACCCATGGGTCTAAAAAAGGCACCAACCCTGCTAAATTTTGAACATTGACATTAGTTGTCAGACTTGGGAAAAGTAACAATCACAATGACCTGCTTTTGTGAGACACAGGGCAAGAAATTAAAACTATTAAATTCCCCTGGGACCAGGAAGTATCGCAGAAGAGGTGGGAATGTGAGATTGTAAGGGCCAATTTTGAGGGATGAGATTAGTTCAAAGTTTTCTACAAATTAAACATTAAAATCAAAAGCACACTAATGCAAGGCTGGCATATAGACCCACGTGTTGGAATAACAGGGTTTTCTTTTCTTGGAGCATTGATATGCTCTTTAATAGAAAGTTGTAAAAGGTTTTTAAAGGTTTATGGAAATCTTACCTCATGGTAAAACTGATTAAAATTATATTTGTTTATAAATTTTTATTAAAATTATATTTAACAATAATATAGCATACAAGGTAAAATTTGGTTTTTTTTTTTTGAATAAAATTTTTATGTGAGGATTAATAAGAGATTTTTGTTTATCTTTTGAGTAAACTGCAGGGAAAAAAGGGGCAGGGGGAGACAGATTTAGTTGGCCTCATTGTTTGAGCAGTGGGGCACTGAAGAAGTGAGCTACACTCCCATGACATGCCCTGCCAGGGGGACAAAGGAACCTTTCTCATTTTATAGGCACTGCTGTAACCAAATGGATTCTGGATGACTGCAACCTCAACCAAGAGGTAAGTCCCATTTTAACTGCCATGCTACATTTGGTATATTTACTGCAGCATATTAATACAGTCTGAGTACATGATATGTGGCCCTTGATTTGACAAGTGTGTATTGTGTCTGTGTTTCATTTCAGTCAAGAATTCTTATTCATAAGGAATGATGAGACAAAAATGGAGTGTCCATGTGGCAGTGATAGAGGATGTGCAGGGGCCCAACAGTGTCAATTGTTATTATCAAGACTTATCTAGTTATTGTCACCACATACTGCCCAACGTGACAGCAACAGAAACCAATAATGAGCCCTTGATCCAGCATTATTTCTAACAAGAAGTAAGCTACTAGTTGGTTTAAGTCTATTTTGCAGAGTCCCTTTCATTTTAGAAGGGTCTACGATTTATTCTCAAAATAACAGACACCTATTCTGGTCATTTTCTGTCCGGAGACCCTCAGCTGGCACCACTCTATGAAGGTTTATTATATACCCACTCCATAGACACAGAATGTTACATGAGGGAATATCATTCCTCCCAGAATAAAGACTTTTGTCACTTCACAAAGTGAGCCACCAAGACCAGTAGGAATGTTAGGTAAATGTGGAGAAAAAAAGTGGAAGGGGTATTGAAACAGAAAGATAACCAGTAGTAACTAAAGGCCCTTATTAGGAGCTAAATTTAATCTCCCTAACCTGCCCTTTTTCCATGCCTGCCTTTAGAAAACGAGGCTCACTTGAAACTCATAAAAGTTCCTCTCCAAATGTATATGAAGTATTGGCCCCATAAGGCATAAGTATTGGCCTGTTGCAACACTAAAAATGTACCACTTAATTTTCCTTTTAAAAGCTAACTTTCCTCCAGCTGCAGTAACTTTATAATCTGCTGCAACGTTCCATATAGGCCATGCTCTTCACAAGGAAACACAGACAATGACTGTGCATGGAAGGACCACTGAAACTTGACCATTTTTTTCTTATTACAGGGCTCCTGTGCCATACAATTTATTTGTCTAGATCTGTGTTTTGGGGTAGAAACCTTATTAAATCTGTGGCACAGTCTAAAGGTCTCTATGCTCAATTCTCCTTCCTACCTCCTTTCCTTTCATAGGTGCCAGATCAGCATTGCAATCTGACACCTTTCCCTATGGAATCCTGCTTCCTCCTCTTACTCACAGCCATTTCCCTAAGTGAATCTCCTGAACTCTTAACACCTCAGCATATGATATCTAAATATTTTAATTTATGCACTTTTATGTACCCAGTGTCTTTGTTTGAGTCTCTTTCAAAGTTTTATATATTTAAGATGTGGATGGGCACAGTGGCTCATACCTGTAACCCAAGTATTTTGGGAGACCAAGGCAGGCAGATCATCTGAAGTCAGGAGTCCAAGGCCAGCCTGACCAACATGGAGACACCCCATCTCTACTAAAAATACAAGCTGGGTGTGGTGGTGCATGCCTGTAATCCAAGCTACTCAGGAGGCTGAGGCAGGAGAATTGCTTGAACCCGGGAGGAGGAGGTTGTGGTGAGCCAGGATTGAGCCATTGCACTCCAGCTTAGGCAACAAGAACAGGACTCCATCTCAAAAAAGAAAAGTACAAATATAAATGATATTTTGATATATGTATACACAGTGAAGTTTTTACTTAGATTACTACTACAGCCAAACTAGTTAAACTATCTGTCACCTTCCTTAGTTACCTTTTTAGGTTTTGTGATAAGAGCATCAAAAATCTACTCTCAGTACATTTTCAATATGTAATAATGATATGGACTGGAAGCAGAGACGTACTGGGTAGAAGAGCATGGTTACCCAGCAAAGGCCCCATCTTCAAGCCTAGAAACCTCAGCCCTAAATGAGAACAGTTATCACTGTTTTTTCACCCAAATGCTGTCTTTTTTTTTTTTGCCCCACTTCCCTAGCCTGTGCTCATATAAACTCTTGACCTCAGCTGACAAAGAGACAAGTGGCTGAACGTTGAGAGAAGCAACTGAGCATCAGACTATGAATAGATGCAGCTTAACTTTAGATGGCATAACTTTAGACAGGAGCCCAGCCAACTCTGGCCAAGCTTCAAGGAATGATTACCTTCTTCCCACTCTATTCCCTTTTCAGCTCCCCTTCCACTGAGATCCACCTCCACCCCTTAATAAAATCCTCCACATTCCTCACCTTTCAAACCATTCATGTGATCTGATTCTTTCCGGACACCAGACAAGAATTTGGGATATACTGGGTGTGGGAACCCGAAAAGCCTGTCAAACTGACTCTTCTCTGAGCTGTTTAACACTTAAGCCATCTGCAAACAGCAAAGCTAAAAGGGCATTAATTTTAACATACCCTAGGCAGTGTCAGAGGGCCAGAGTCCAAAAGTGCTCTCCCCATGCCCTGCACCCACTGGCCTGCATCCTCCCTCCTGTGTGGGGATTGAACCTAGCAGGTTCAAGAAAGTGAACTTCATTCCTGCTGGCACAGAAGTGGTTGAGTGGACTCAGAGCTGGTGCAACCTAATTCTTACCCACAAAAGGGTCAAAGGAAATATTATTCTCAATATAATATTCCTAACTGCAGTCCTTATGCTGTACCTTAGCTCTTTAGACTTATTCATTTATGTAACTGTGAATTCATACTCTCTGACATACTGTTTCACATCTTCTCCTTGCTCTACTCCTGGTAACCACCATTCTATTCCCTATTTCTACATTTGACATTTTTGTAGATTACATATGTAAGTGAAATCTTGCAGTACTTTTCCTTCTGTGTTTGGCTTGTTTCACTTAGCATAATGCCCCCCAGTTTCATCCACACTGTTGTGAATTGCAGTTACCTCCTGCTTTTCTAAGGCTGAATAATATTGCATTGTGAATATATAAACACCACAATTTATTTATTCATTCATGTGCTGGTAGATTCTTGGGGTATTTTATATCTGACTGTAATGAATAATGCTGCAGTAAACATGGGAGTGCAGATAACTCTATGAAGTGCTGTCTCCATTTTTCTTGGGCACAAAATCCAAAAGATTGCTGAGACATTTACTATTTTTAAATTTTGGAGGAAATTCCAGACTGTTTACCATAATGGCCGTACCAATTTCTATTTCCACCAATTGTGTGCAAGGGTTCCTTTTTCTCCGTATGCTTGCCAACTGCTGGTATACTTTGTTGCTAATAGCTATTCTTACATGTATGAGTTGATAACTTACTGTAGTTTTGATTTGCATTTCCCTGCTGACTAGTGATATTGAAAAACTTTCTATATACCTTTGGGCGTTGGTATGTTTCCTTTGGAAAAAATGTTTACTCAGGTCCTTTGTCCATTTTTTAATTAGGCTATTTACTTTCCATGTATTTGCTGAGTTGTCTGAATTTCTTACAGTTCTTAAATTTCTATCCAGTTGCCTGAGTTTGTTTTGGATATTAAGTCCTTATTAGATATATCATTGGCAAATGTTTTCTCTGAATTAGTAAGCTATCTTTTCATTTTTTTGATTCCTTCCTACTGATATGCAGAAGTGTTATATTTTGATATAATACCATTTATTTATTGTTGATACAATACCACTTACTTATTTTTGCTTTTGATGCCTGAGCGTTTGGTGTGATATCCAAAAAGTGATTGCCAAAGCCAGTATCAACAGGCTTTTCCTGTATGATTTCTTCTAGGAGTTTTACAGTTTCAGGTCTTACATTTAGGTATTAATTCACATTCAGTTGATTTTCAACTCTGGTGTGAGATAAGGGTCCAGTTTCACTCCTTTGGATATGGCTATCCAGTATTTTCAATACCATTTATTAAAGAAACTTTTATTTCCCCATTGTATATTCTTTGTAGACTTGTCAAAAATTCATTGCCTTTATATGTTTAGTTTCTATTTTGGGTCTCTCTATTTTGTTTCATTGTTCAATATGTCTGTTTTCATGCCATACCATACGTTTTGATTACTATATCTTTTGCAATATAATTTGAATTCAAGAAGATTGAGTTCCCCAACTTTATTTTTCTTTCTCAATATTATTTTGGCTATTTGTGGTCCTTTGAGGTTTATGAATAAGTGAGATTTACTTCAAAAATGCAAGGTTTATTTAGTTATGCAAATAAATAAATGTGATATAGCATATTAACAGAATGAAAAACAAAAATCACATAATTTTCTCAAAATACATAGAAAAATCATTTCATTAGTTTCAACAACTTTTCAAAATTAAAAACTCTCAGCCAAATAGGTATATGAGGAAATTTCTTCCACTTAAGCCATTTATGAAAAGCTCATAGCTAATCTTGTAATCAGTGGGTAAAAAAGGAAAAACTTTTCCTCTAAGATTTGGTACAAGGCAAGGATGTCTACTCTCGCCACTTGTAATCACATAGTACTGGAAGTTTTAGAAAATGCAGTCAGATTTTTACAAAAAATAAATGCATTTACATCAGAAAAGAATAAGTAAAATTATTCATTTTTTCAGATGACATAATCCCATGTGTAGAAAATCCTAAAGACTCTATCATAAAACTGTTAGAACTAATACACAAACTTAGTAAATTAATTGGATCCAAAATTCACATACAAAAATCTGTTGCATAGTTGCTTAAGCCTGAAATCCATCAATTTTGGTGGCTGAGGCAGACAGATCTCTTGAGTTCAGGGTTTGGAAACCAGCCTAGCCAACGTGGTAAAACTCTGTCTCTACTATAAATATAAAAATTAGCAGGATTTGGTGGCTTAGGGCTGTAATCCTATATACTTGGGAGGCTGAGGCAGGAGAATTGCTTGACCCTGGGAGGCAGACCTTGCAGTGAGCTGAGATCCTGCCACTGCACTTCAGCCTGGGCAACAGAGTGAGACTCTGTCTCAAAACAAACAAAAATGATAACAATAATAAAAGAAGAATTTAAAAAAGAAATCAAGAAAGCAATCCCATTTATGATTGCATCTAAAAGAACAAAATTCTGAAGAATAAATTTAACTGAGGAAGTGAAAAATCTGTACACTTTAAACTATAAAGCACTGGTGAAAGAAACTGAGGAGAACACGAATAAGTGGAAAGATATCTTTTTGCTCATTGATTGGAAAAATTAGTATTCTTAAAATGTCCATACTATCTAAATTGATATACAGATTCAACAAACTTCCTATCAAAATTCCAATGGCATATTTCACAAAAGAGGACAAAATTGGTTTTGTATATAAATTTATTAATAAAATATTTCAGTAGTGTAAATTTGGCCCGCCAAATACCATAAGTGCTATTTGTTAAATTGCTAATTCAGTCATGTGACTTATTTTCTTAAATCTCTTAAACATCTTCCCCATACTTAGAGATTTTGTGTTGTTCTCAATATGAGGTAAAATTAAAAGTTAGTATGTATAAATATGTAAAGCCACAGGATCATCATAGCATATCTTCTGAATATCTGTTTTGCTTATTTTGAAGGAATTGATATTAAAGTTAATATTAAAGAATAAATGCAAACATGCAAAAATTGTAGTGATAAAATATGAATTTAAAAAGAACTGCTATTTTTGCCTCAAAATGTTCTGAACTTAAGCAATTTCCCTAGAGCCAAAGTGTTTCATATTATCTTAGCTGAGTTCTAAGGTGTACTTTTGCATAGATGTTTAAAAACATTTACTCTATCGGATAAATTCCAAACAGTTGCCTGGCTACACACAAACCCCAACCTCGCTCTTGGAAGTACCCACTTTCTACCATATATTATGATAACCCAAGTCTCATCAACTGTTTTCTCATGTGTCTCTGATATTGCATACTTTCTTTTCCTGCTTACAATTTTGTACCCTACTAGGTCTTGGTGCAGAAGTGTTTTTTCTGCCTGACTTGATTCTCTGTGATTTGTATAAGTTCAAACAATTTGTAGTAGAAAATCTGCATTTGTTAATTAGTTTCAGGGTTAGGCAGACTCTAAGGGCAATCAATGTCTCTGGAAGTTACATGATAAATAGGACCCAGGCTGATTTTCCATGTCTGAAGGATATTTTAGGATAGCAACAGGGATGATGACCAACTTCTGGCTCCACTTACTTCCCAGATATTCTGAATGATAGGTCCTTCTTTATCCCCAAAGTCTTATTTTATTTAGTTTTCTTCCGTCTTCACATTCTCTTTCTCTCTGTCTTTGTCTCTGTGTGTGTGTGTGTGTGTGTGCGTGTGTGTGTGTGTGCCTCTTTCTTGTTTTTGTATTTCTCACCTTATCTTGCCTATTTTTAAATAAATTGCACTGTGTCAATATTTACTGCTTTGTTACCAAAATTGGTAACTCATCTTTATTTATGTGGGCTGTGGATAGGAAGAAGGAAGAAAGCCTTTAAACTGTAACTGAAATAACTTAGTGCATACACAGGAGGAGATGTGGGAAATTAATACCTTAATAAATACTTAGACATATTATCATTTGTTCTTTTCTATCCTTGGCATGTTCCCTCTTCAGCTGATCTTGCCATTACTTTCTCCAATAAAACTTTATTACCTTTTATAAATCTCTTCTTGCTAATCATCCTTCATAGTCTCTGTTGCATTCTTAGGCTGCATTCTTGAAAATAATTATTACACTATATGGAATCATTTTAGTTGTTTATATTAACTATAAGATTCTTGGGCAATCTATAAGTTACATTGGGCAGTATGGCCATTTTCAGGATACTGATTCTTCCTAATCAGGAGCATGGAATGTTTTTCAATCTGTTTGTGTCCTCTTTTATTTCCTTGAGCAGTGGTTTGTAGTTCTCCTTGAAGAGGTCCTTCACATTCTCTGTTAGTTGTATTTCTAGGTATTTTATTATCTTTGCAGCAATTGTGAATGGGAGTTCACTCATGATTTGTCTGTTATTGGTGTATAGGAATGCTTGTGATTCCTGGACATTGATTTAGTATCCTGAAACTTTGCTGAAGTTGCTTATTATCTTAAGGAGATTTGGGGCTGAGACAATGGGGTTTTCTAAATATACAATCATGTCATCTGCAAATAGAGACAATTTGACTTCCTCTTTTCCTAACTGAATACTCTTTATTTCTTTTTCTTGCTTGATTGCTCTGTCTAGAAATTCCAATACTATATTGAATAGGAATGGTGTGAGAGGGCATCCTTGTCTAGTGCCAGTTTTCAAAGGAAGTGCTTCCAGGTTTGCCAGTTCAGTATGATATTGGCTGTGGGTTTGTTGTAAACAGCTTTTATTATTTTGAGATATGTTCCATCAATACTCAGTTTATTGAGAGTTTTTTAACATAAAGTGCTATTGAATTTTGTCAAAGGCCTTCTCTGCATCTATTGAGATGATCACGTGGATTTTGTCTTTGGTTCTGTTTATGTGATGGATTATGTTTATAGATTTGCATATCTTGAACTAGCCTTGCATCATGGGATGAAGCCTACTTGATTGTGATGGATAAGCTTTTTGATGTGCTGTTGCTTTTGGTTTGCCAGTATTTTGTTGAAGATATTTGCATCCCTGTTCATCATGAGTATTGACCTGGAGTTTTCTTTTTTAGTTGTATCTCTGGCAGGTTTTGGTATCAGAATGATTCTGGTCTCATAAAATGAGTTAGAGAGGATTCCCTCTTTTTGTATTGTTTGGAATAGTTTCAGAAAGAATGGTACCAGCTCCTTTTTGTACATCTGGTAGCATTCGGCTGTGAACCTGTCTGAGCCTGGACTTGTTTTGGTTGATAGCCTATTAATTGCTGCCTCCACTCCAGATCTTGTTATTGGTCTATTCAGGGATTCAACTTCTTCCTGGTTAGTCTTGGGAGGGTGTAAGTGTCCATGAATTTATCCATTTCTTCCAGGTTTAATAGTTTATGTGCAATCCCCATCAAACTACCATTGACCTCCTTCACAGAACTGGAAAAAAACACTTTAAACCTCATTTGGAACCAAAAGAGAGCCTGCATAGCCAAGAAAATCTTCAGCAAAAATAACAAAGCTGGAGGCATCACACTTTCTGACTTCAAACTATACTACAGGCTACAGTAGTCAAAACAGCATGGTACTGGTACCAAAACAGAGATGTAGACCAATGCAACAGAACAGAGGCCTCAGAATAATGCCACACATCTACAACCATCTGATCTTTGACAAACTAACAAAAACAAGCAATGGGGAAAGGATTCCTGTTTAATAAATGGTGTTTGGTGAACTGGGCAGAAAACTGAAACTGAACCTTTCCTAACACCTTACACTAAAATTAACTCCAGATGGATTAAAGACTTAAACATAAGAACTAACACCATAAAAAAAAAAAAAAAACCTAGAAGAAAACCTAGGCAACACCATTCAGACATAGGCATAGGCAAGGACTTCATGACTAAAACACCAAAAGCAATGGCAACAAAAGCAAAAATAAACAAATGGGATCTAATTAAACTCCAGAGTTTCTATACAGCAAAATAAACAATCATCAGAGTGAATCGGCAACCCACGGAATGGGAACAAGGTTTTGCAATCTACTCATCTGCCCAAGGGCTAATATCCAGAATCTACAAAGAACTAAAGCAGATTTACAAGAAAAAAACAAGCAAACCCATTCAAAAATTGGTGAAGGACATGAACAGACACTTTTCAAAAGCAGACATTTATGAGGCCAACAAACATATGAAAAAATGCTCAAGATCACTGGTATTAGAGAAATGCAAATCAAAATCATATTGAGATAACATCTCATGCCAGTTAGAATGACAATTATTAAAAAATCTGGAGACAGATTCTGGAGAGGATGTGGAGAAACCGAAACACTTTTACACTGTTGGTGGGACTATAAGTTAGTTCAACCATTGTGGATGACAATGTGACGATTCCTCAAGGACATAGAAATAGAAATTGCATTTGACCCAGCAATCTGATTACTGGGTATATATCCAAAGGATTATAAATCATTCTGTTGTAAAGACACATGCACATGTGTGTTCATTGGGGCACTGTTTCCAATAGCAAAGACCTGTAACTAACCCAAATGACCATCTATGATAAACTGGACAAAGAAAATGTGGCACATATACACCATGGGATACCACACAGCCATAAAAAGGGATGAGTTAATGTCCTTTGTAGGGACATGGATAAGTCTGGAAGCCATCATTCTCAGCAAACTGACACAAGAACAGAAAACCAAACACTGCATGTTCTCACTCATAGGTGGGTGTTGAACGATGAGACCACAAGGGCATAGTGAGGGGAACGTCACACACTGGGGTCCTTGGGGGGTGGGGGTGCTAGGGAAGGGACAGTGGCAGGTGGGGAGGTTGGGGAGGAGTAGCATTGGGAGAAATGCCTGATGTAGGTGATGAGGGGATGGAGACAGCAAACCACCAGGGCATGTGTGGACCTATGCAACAGTTCTAAAAAATAAGTAAATAAAAAGATTCTTGGACAAATTTATGTAGAGCTGAGACACAGCATTCTTCCTCCTCTTTCCTGATTAGCATGGTTTTCATTATTTCATAGATGTAGTAAATGTCGGATTGAATAAGTTAATATATTTTATTGTCTCAAAAATGCTAAATTGTTGCTACTAATTTAAGTAAATAAAAAATTCTACTAACCTTGAAAACTTAACCTGAGGCAAGCCAAATAATAAAACTTAATGCTGATACCTGCTGAGAAAGCATTTTACCTATGTTGAGTATAGTATTACTTACTATACAGTTACTTCCAACTTAGAATTGGCAGACCAATTTAAGTAGAGAACTAAAAGACATGTCTCAAGTGTTTTAGTGTGTTTTTAAGGATAGCTAATATTCAAAGGGAGCAAAGAGGAAGAGATGTTACTGTTAAATCATAGAAACATAAATCTTAACCATAAAACAAATACTAATTCAATTATGGCAAAACTTTTTGTGAGTAATTGCTTTGGATAGGAAACTTGGATACATTGGAATGCTGTTTTATATCGAAATCCATTATATTGTGTTTGTCTTTCTTATTTAGGGGAAATCAAAGTTTCTATTTTAAAATAATGATGATGCAGGGATGCTGGGAAGAACTTAGAATGTATTCAGAGTATAGTGATGATTTTCAGAGTCAGTGGTATCGTACAGGATTCCTCTCTTTTTTAGGATGAAAGAAACTAATAAATAATACTTATACGCAAAGTAATGCCAAAAGGTGATGAGAAACAGAAAAAAATATGGTACCATTAACAAGTTGATTTTTAACAGATAGCTTTCTAATGCATTCTGAAAGAAATGCTTGTCTTTATTACTGTCATTGTCAATTTGAGATTTCTGATCATGTTACTTCCCAAATGTAAGTAAGGATGAGAAATTAAGTAGGACATAGTAGTGAGAGTTTACTGTAGTCTAGACTAGTGTATTGACTTTTAAAAGTATATTTGAACTTCCTTCCTGAATGAAACTTGAAAAGGATATTCCTACAATTTATACATACAGACCTGTTATCAATAGCATAAATGAAATTTGAGTATATAAGTCAAAGATTTGAATCAGCGATTCTTGAATAGTTGAGTACTAATGAGGAATTCAAAGTCCAAATACATTTTTCTTTTAGGCATCCAGTGTGGTAATTGTTTGATTTCTGGCTATATTCCTTAAAATCCACTTATTCACAGTGGATATAAGAAGAATTTCAACAGAATAGCATATTTGAAAGGTCAAGTTGTTTAAACTTTTGAGGAATGTCAAGTGGAAATCTCAGTACAGTAGTTAACTTTGTGTATGCAGAAAATCTAGCGGCCTGAAATAAAAAAAACACAGTACAAGATATAACTGTCAAAAATTGGCATTTGTATTTGCTGCTTTCATTATTTTCCCTATGCAAGGGGAAAGCTATAAACTAAATTCGCTATGTCTAAAACTTCCAGTCAAATTTCGTGAGTTTATATATCATCATTACAAACACAAGTGTGGTTTTCTGTGTTTAAATAAATTTTTCGTATTCTAGGGTTTTTGTTAAATGGCTTTTATAAATAAACTCATTTCATGTTGTAGCACACATTTTGTTTTGAAAACTGTCATCTATATTTGGAAATTAAGGGCTAGTATTCTGGATTTCAACAGACAATTTATTTAATTCTTGCAATGCCTTCTGCACCATTCCCTTCCACTCAATTCTCATCACTATTTTCTTAGTTCAAATGCCCAGCGTCAATGAACAATTTAAGTATTCTAATATCTAGTTTCCTTATCCTAAATTGATTAGAAGAAACTTAGGGATTTTAAACACTTTGAGGTAAGAAACAATGTACAAATAGGGAGCTGAGCAGCAACACACTTGGATATAGTATTTATTTTTTTCAAAGTCTACTTAGTCCACATTCAATTATTTTAACCTCCAAATTCTCTTCACTTTTGTTCAATTTTATGAACTTCTGGGATGAACTTTCTGTAGTATGATAGCCTGATATATTTTTATTTATTTGCTTTTTTTTTCGTTTAAAAATAGCATTTACTGATTATTTTTTAAGAAACCAAGAGTCATTATTTTAAAAATTGCTGAATACATAATACAATAAAGAACAAACAATAATTTATACTAATAACAGCATTCAGATTGCTCTTGATCTTTAAATGTACTTCATCTCCTCCTAGACATTGAGTGTGCTCTCACCTACAAAACCTAACACTGATTCTTGACCCCAGATCCAACAACTAACTTGTGTCACTTGACTCATGTCATTCATAATGCATGAAACCTTATAAACATTTTCTTCCTCCTCTTTTTTAGCTTGTAATCTTTTGGTTTTCACTAAGGACAGGAGAAATTATGTCACTGACAGTCACTCAACAATATTAATATCATAAAAACAGTGACAGAAGCACCAACAAAATTAACAGAATTTGTGTGTCTCTCCATGTCTAAAGAAGAACATTTACTGGACCATTAATTCACAGGACACATTTGGAATTTTGGAAGAGCTAGAGATAGCAATGCAAGTGTCATCTCAATATAAGACCATTTTGCTATGGGTATGTGATTTATACACTGGATCATCTTCCTTCTCTTAATATGTGACTGCTTAAAATGAAGTTGATATATATTTAGGGATATTAACACATATTGTAGCCTGTGTTTCTCAGGATTAGCTACTCATGGTCCTAAATAGAGTCTCTTTAAAACTCATATTCATGGTTTTATCCATAACCTATTTTTTAAAACTTGCTCATTATTTCAATAATATATTAGTTCTTGCTTTTTTTCCCCAGGGATCCTTTTAGTAAAGTTTCTTTTTTTATTGCATTTTAGGTTTTGGGGTACATGTGAAGAACATGCAAGATTTGCTGCCTTTCCCCCCATGCTGTCTCTCCCCAACTCTCCACCCTTCTGCTGTCCCTTTCCTATTTCCCCCTGCCAGACCCCAGTGTGTGATGCTCCTCTCCCTGTGTCTGTGTTTTCTCATTTTCAACGCTCACCTTAGTGTGTGCACATGAATTATATTTACCTTGTATCTGTGATTCTTCCTCCTCTTCCCTCTCTTCCCAACTCAATTGTCTTGACACAACTCTATTCAAGGCTGCCAATGTCTGCTAAACTCTTTTCACCTGCTATCTTCTCTCCTGTCTGTAAAATCCAGTTATAATTCTCTGGTGACTTAAATTGAGCACAAATCTGAGTCAGATAACTTGGAATAGGATACAGTTTCTCCCTCCTTCTGATTGCTGATTCAGTTTGTGGGTTAATCTTGTTCTGGTCAATCCAATATCACTGAGGATTAATGCTTTCCTCAGCTGCTTTCCAACACTTCGTGGATATAAACCCTGTGATCCTCTGCCCTGCACATTAGGATTTACCTGATAGAAATAGTTTGGAGATCAAGCTGGGTTATTCACTAAACTAGTATTTAAGTATTATAGGATAAAAATAAAAGAAACCTCATTCTCCATGGATATTGAAAGCAACCAGCCCACTAAATTAAGTTAAATTAAATTAAATTAATTTACAGTAGTCCCCACTAAACATGGTTTTGCTCTTTATTATTTTAGTTATAGTCAACTGAGGTCCAAAAATACTAAATGAAAAATTCCAGAAATAAACAATTCACAAATTTTAAATTTGGCTCCTTTCTGAGTAGCATGATGAAGCCTTGTGTCATCCCTCTTCATCGGGCCCATGATGTAAATCATTTTTTTGTCCATTGTATCCTAGTTGTAGACCTGCCTGGTAGGCATCAACATCATCTGATTATGACCTCCAATCCTTGACATTGTCACAGCTCTACGATTCAGGATCATCCAAATCCCACGATCCTCCTTCTGATATATTATCAGAAGGTCAAGAATAGCCAATGCACCTCACTTCATCTTGTCATGAAGGCATTTTATTATCTCACATAATCAAAAGAAGAAGGATGAATACAGTACGAAAATATATATTGAGAGAGAGAGACCTCATTCACATAGCTTTTACTATTATCTATTATAATATTCTATTTTTATTAGTTATTGTTGCTAATCTCTTACTGTGCCTAATTTATAAATTCAGCTTTATCACAGGCATGTATGTATAGAAAAAACATGGTATAAATAGCGTTTAGTAGTATCCAAGATTTCAGGTGTCCACTGGGGATTTTTCAACATGTCTCCTGTGAAAAAGGAGTCACTACTGTATTAGTTCTACTTCAGTATAGGAAACTTGCAAAGCAACTTACCAAGTTGCTTTGGTCTCTATCCTGATCACTGCTATAACAGATTAACTTACTTTACAGCATATATTCATCCTGTTTCCCCACAATTCCATCTTCATGTCCCTTCAGAGTTGGCCTTGACTATGTGGCTGGCTTTGTTCAAAACCATGCAGGTGGAAGTGAGTATACCAATTCCCAGCCTGTATCTTAAGAGGCAATGTGTGTTTTTGCACATCCCTCTGAAATTTTTAATGATCACCATAAAAAAGCAAGGCCGGGGTGAATATTATGTCTCCAGCTTTTCCCTGGAATTAGACCTGGGTGGTAGAACCAGACTTTAGTACTAAACTCAACAAAATACCTCAGCAGTGCCGCACAAGCTAACACCCAAAGTGAGATTGAGAAATAGCTGTCTACTCTTTGCTTGCTAATATAGTTTTATTATGCAGCAAAGCTACTCAAATAAGCATCCTATTGCTCCCAGTATCATGGATAAGGAAGTCAAATATTTGTGTCTTTCTTCTTTTAGGCGTGAGATTTACTACCTGAGCCTCTTTCATGAAGGACAGCCCTTCAGGTTTCCAGTTATAGTTTTTCCCATTTGAGCTGCTTTGCCTTCCATACTCATTTTGGTTATAATTAGAATGGGTTATGGGAAACACACACATTAAATTAACTGAAAACAGTAAAATCAATAAGGCAAGTGGTGTTAGTTTTCAATTTCCAGTAATGGGATTTGGTGTAAAGAATAAACCTCCATTATATACATTTGTGCCAGCAAGGTAGACAGATTTCTTATAGCATGCATAGGGACATGAAAACTAACACATGGAAAATAGCAAACATCCAACTCTGAGTATAACAGCACCCTCATTTACAGATGAGATTGGAAGCTTGGCACATTCCTCTCATCAGTGAACATTTTGTAGGGAATTAACAGAATCAAAACAGATTATTCATTTAGAGAGCTAACCCAGTAAGATTAAAGGAACATAGGTACATGAATAAAAGTGGATACTGAACAATTAAGTGATTTAAGTTTGAAAAAAATATACAAACTTTTAGCAAATCCTGTCAGTTTTGCTGTTGCTTCACAGGAAAAGTAAATTATAGCAAGCTACAGCGAATCTGAAGGTCGCTTAAATCAATACTAGACAGAGGTCAGAAACCTTAACAATCCAATAAGTTGATGAACAAAATCTTTGTAGCAAGATATGACAATTTTCTCGGACAACTTTAGAGTACCACTCGTTGTGATTCCAAAGTCATGTTTTCACATGTATATGTATGTATTTCCATTTGGTTGGCAACATGGGTCTGCCTTAAACATTTCATTAATTATAGCATTATAGAATTTTGTTTTTTACATATCTCATTATTATGAGTTTTCAAACTCATTGTTGGACAGGTAATAGGCTAAATTGTGCCTTTTCAGTTACGAGGAACTTTCTTAAATTTTATGTGCATCTTTCTACCTTCATTTTTCTTCTTGTTCTTCACTATTTTCCAGGCATACACTCTTCCTGTCACAAATCTTTTGTTGTGTGGGTAGCACAGCAACCAAGCTCACAAAAGTAGCAAACAATTTAGTTGTCTATTCAACTTGAATTCCAAGAAAATGTAAGAATACATACAAAAAGAAGGAATTATTGTGCTAAACCCCAAAATTAAGTAAATTATTTTAATAGATACAAATAGATTATTTCACAGATGTGCTGAATGAATATAAATATGTATTTGCAAAAAAAATAAAAACTATTGCTAATTACATATTCTATTTTTCTTTATTTTTTTAAAAAGACAAATATATCATTTTCAAGCTCAACAGTTGGGCATGGTCTTTCATTCAATTATCTTAATGTTATAATACTGTAATTCTTAAGAAGTGTATAGATGCTTGCTTGCAGTCCATATAAGAGAGAAGCTTTGGTTTGGAATTAAATATCAAACAGTGGAAGAAAGAGACACTTATAACTTTATATAGTTTCACTCTTAAAAAACATCACTTAAAACAAAACAAAGCATAAACAATGCACACTTCTTCTTTTTAGGACATATTATATTTGTTATTCTGAATTCAAATTAGAACTGTTGGGAATCACAGTAAGTTTAGACACCAGTGCTTTCATCTCAGGAATGAAAAGTGTTACTTAGGCAAAAAACAAAGGTAGTTTTTGTTAACTTTTTTAAGAGAAAGACTACTTTTTAAGACAGTATCTTTCAACAAAACTAAAGAATGTACAATTTGTATACTGTGAAAGTGTACAGACAATACTTTTATACTATTATTTATGTAAAAATATAATCTTACTGATAGAAAACTCACTTTTTAAGGTAGAGATAAATTCTTCTTAAATGCAATTTTGCATAAATGATAAAATTGGCTTAAGAGATATGAATTTAGAGCCCAACGTGTTGTGAAAAATGTGTTTATAATTATGAATGACTAAGTCAAGTTGTTATTATTGTTGTTATTAGCAGTAGTATCATCCAGGATGGGTCATATTGCACCATCACCTGCCCTGCAGTAAAGATTTTCATAGCGTTTGTCAAAGTCAGGAGTAGAGATTCCATTCTTTTCTTTCCTTCTTCCTTTCCTCTTCTTTTTCCCTTCTTATTTCTCCCTGTGCTCCAGCTCCTGTTCCTCTCTTTTTCTCTTCTTTTATTACATTTTCTCTCTTTTTTCCATTTTTCTTTTTGAAAACAAATGTTTATAGAAATTAAATCAACAAGACACACTTCAGTCACATCTCAAGAAGTCACAGACACACTAACAGCTGTGACTTAATTCATCTTTATTTTTTATTTTATTTTATTTATTTATTTTTTTGAGACAGAGTTTCACTCTTGTTACCCAGGCTGGAGTGCAATGGCGCGATCTCAGCTCACTGCAACCTCCGCCTCCTAGGTTCAGGCAATTCTCCTGCCTCAGCCTCCTGAGTAGCTGGGATTACAGGCACGCACCACCATGCCCAGCTAATTTTTTGTAGTTTTAGTAGAGACGGGGTTTCACCGTGTTGACCAGGATGGTCTCGATCTCTTGACCTCGTGATCCACCGGCCTCGGCCTCCCAAAGTGCTGGGATTACAGGCTTGAGCCACGGCACCCGGCCAATTCATCTTTATTTTTAAAGTTATTTTTCAATAATGTGATGAATACATGCTGTAAAGAAAACACAGATTGTACAGACTAATTTTCAAAGTAAATTTCATGTCCCCTCCAAACACCTCCACCTCCACTAGAGTTATGTGATACCTATTGCTAGTTTGGTATATACTTTCCCCTACTATCTGTATGCATAGACCAGTATACAAATATAATTAACTTTTATGTGTGGTTTCATACTATTCATATCTTTCATCACCTTTCCTTTATCATGTTAAAATTATTTTAGAACTTCTTATAAATCAATAAATACAAACTGATTTTTTTTTCCCAAGAGAAATCTAACTGGCACAGTTGTATACCTATATGATAGACACATTTCTACACTGAAATTGTTTAAATAAGTTTCATGTATATTTGTGAATTGAATAGATATTATTAAACAACTGTCCCGGCATAATGGCTCACATTTGTAATTCCAGCACTTTGGGAGGCTGAGGCAGGTGGATTACCTGAGGTCAAGAGTACAAGACCAGACTGGCCAACATGGCAAGACCCCATCTCTGCTAAAAATACAATAAAATTAGCCAAGTATGGCAACAGACACCTGCTAAAAATACAAAAATTAGCCAGATGTGGTGGCAGGCACCTGTAATCCCAGCTACTTGGCAAGCTGAGGCAGGAGAATCGCTTGAACCTGGTAGACAGAGGTTGGAGTAAGGTGAGATCACGCTATTGCTATCCAGGCTGGGTGACAAGAGTTTACACTCCATCTCAAAAAATAAAGAAAGATATTACTAAGCAATCTTGTACGTTCTTACATAAAAGTTATCCTTTATCAATACTACTGTTATTAAAATTTTAAATATTAAATTATTTTTACAGTTCTCACAGTGGAAAATTATACTTCATTGTTGCTTTGATTTATATCTTTACTGCTATGAGGACAATTGAAGATAACTGGCCATTTTCAATTTTTTTTGTTAAAATACCATTCATAGCCGCTTTTAATTTTTTTTCCAATAAAACATATGTGTTCCGAAATTAACAAATGTAACATTAAGCCAGGAAGTCAACTTAACAAAAAATATATTTGGGCTAATGTTAAATTTTAGATACCCTGGCAAAATACTTGATATGGTTTGGATGTGTTTTTCAGATCTCATGTTGAGATATATCCCCAGTGCTTGAGGTAAGGGCTGGTGAGAGGTGTTTGGGTCATGGAGACAGATCCCTCATGTCTTGGTGGTTTCCTTGGAGTAGTGAGTGAATTATCATGAGTTCTGGTTGTTTAAAAGTGGGTGGCACCTCCCTCCCCACTTGCTCCTGCTCTCACCATGTGAGACACTGGCTCTCTCCCTAGACTTTCACCATGACTGGAAGATTTCTGAGGCCCTCACTAGAAGCAATGACAGCACCATGTTGCCAGTACAGTCTGCAGAACCATGAGCCACTAAAACTTTTTTTCTTATAAATCATCCAGCCACAAGTATTTCTTTATAGCAATGTAAGATTGGCCTATTCAGTAATGCTTAAGAACTCAAAGCATCATGAATACTAAAGAAAGTCTCACTTCTGTACAACCTAAAAATTATCTATACAATAATCAATTGTTTTCATTATAAGATATATAGTTACAAGAATCTATTAAATATTTTAATATGCATACATTTTCCCTTAAAAGGAACCATATAAAAGTTATATAATCACTACTTTTAAAAAACATATTGCTACCTGTATTGTTTTCATCTTCTTTAGTAGAGTCTTTTCAGGGAAAACTAGAGCTCAACTAAAATAAATTCATTTTAGAGAATTTTCAATTTTTTATTATAATATGAAATAATTATATGTAATAATTATCTTAAAATATATAACATGAAATATGATATTAATGTTCATTTCATTTACTACTTTTTCATATGTTCATGTTGGGAGGACATTTGGGTAAAGTCTATCTAGCCTAACATGCCCAATGGATGATTAATTTTTTGAAACTGTTCCTTTCAAAAGTCATGGAAGTTATTTCACTGAGGAAGCAGCAACAGCCAGCCCAACTATATTAATTCATTTTTATGCTGCTGATAAAGATATACTTGAAACTAGGAACAAAAAGAGGTTTAATTGAACTTAAAGTTCCACATCACTGGGGAGACCTCAGAATCATAGTAGAGAGGAAAAGGCATTTCTTACATGGTGGTGGCAAGAGAAAATAAGGAAGAAGCAAAAGTGGAAACCCTTGATGAACCCATCAGATCTTGTGAGACGTATTCGCTATCACAAGAGTGCATGAGAAAGACTGGTCCCCAAGATTCAATTACCTTCCCCTGGGTCTCTCCCACAATGCATAGGAATTCTAGGAGATACAATTCAAGTTGAGATTTGGGTGGGGGCACAACCAAATCATATGACCAACCATTATTTCCTCTATTTAATTATTTTGAAGATTCGTGAATTTTAGGAAATTCAAAAATCAAAATGATCAACTTAAATTATATACTATACCTCTTTATTGCTGTTTTGCCAGATTTTATACAAGTGATATCACGTCATTAAGAACTTTAGGAATAATAAATCATGGTTAAGAAAATATTTAGAATTGAACAATAAAAAATGTATTAAATCCTGTGAGAAAAAAAAAAAAAAGAAAGAACTTTAGGAAAATCATTAAATAGTATTCTGAGACAGTAGGTAAGAATGAGCTCCAGCACCCAGGCAAAGGCTTCTTGTTCTTATGATAAGAAGTAGAAAAGAAGGATGGAACTGAAAGGAAGATGAAAGAGATTTTGTTCCATGGCTTCTGTTTTGTCTGTGAGGCACTTACCTGCTGAAGGACATGGAAAATATGTGTTTTATTACCAAAAAAAAAAAAAGAAATTTTTTAATGTTATATTCTTTGGAACAATTTAAATATATTGAGACTATCTAGTTTTAAAAGATTAATTCAGCTATCCTGTGAAACTAACTAGGACTAGTGATTTTGGAGGCAATTTCTTAACAAACTGCTCATCATTTAAGGAAATTAATGTGTTTCAGTTTACTATTTCTATTGTGGTTAATTTTGGAAAATTTTATTTAACAAGTTAAATTTAAATTTTCTTTATATCTACATTTCCATAGAATTTTATTTAACAGCTATGCTTGGAATGCTTGTTTGTTTCTTCTTTTATTTTTGTAAATATTTTTTTATTCATTTAAAGTATAAAACTTGATTTGATACACATATATGTTGTGAAATAATTACCACAATCAAGCTAATTAGTCATCCTTCAATTCACGTAGTTATCTTTTTAAATTATTTGTGGTGAAAAAAGTTATAAACAATTATCGTAACAGATTTTAGTTAATGATACAGTATTATATACAATAGTCAAAATGCTGTACATTATAGCCCCAGAAATTATTCATCTTTTAATAAAAGTTTGTACCCTTTGAACAGTATCTTCTCATTTCTCCCACTCCCAGCCCCTGGCAGACAACATCTACTCTCTGTAAGTTTAACATTTTTAGAATCCACATATAAGTAAGGTTATTCAGTGTTTGCCTTTCTGTATCTGGCTTATTTCACTTCATTTAATGTTCTTCGAGTTCATCTGTGTTGTTACAAAGTGGCAAGATTTGCTTCCTTTTATGGATGAATAATAATCAATTTATACATATACATATATACTTATACACAAATTCATATAAATGTGTGTATGTGTATATACATATACTTACATGTATATATCCACACATATATATACATATGCAGTGACAAACACACACATACACGCAACTCATCCATTGACGAACAGGTTATTTCCTTACAATGGCTATTGTGAATAGTGTTGTAACAAACATGGGAGTGAAGATGTCTTTTTGACATGCTAATTTAACTTTCTTCGGTTATACATCAAGAAGATGTATTATTAGGTCATATGGTACCTTTGTTTTTGATCTTTTGAGGAGCCTCCCTACTGTTTTCCATAACTGTTGTGTCGATTTCCATTCCCATCAAATATGTACAAGTGTTCCCTTTTCATCACACTCTACCAATAGTAATTATCTATTTTGATAATATCTATGTCTATGTTGATGATAGTCATCCTAAGAGATGTGAGGTTATATCCCACTTTGATGTTTTGATTCACATTTTTCTGATGACTAACAGTGTTAAGTATCTTCTTTTTTGACTTAATAAAAGTTTATTTTTTCAAATGTACTTATGATTGGACTTGTTCATGCATCTTCACCAGCAGCTGGAGCATTTGCACCCTTGGTATATCTGGTACAAATTACTTGAGCTCGGTTAAGCACCTTTTCATACACCTTTGGCTATTTATATGTTTTCTCTGGAAAAATTTCTATCTGGGTCTTTTACTTATTTTTTAATTGTGTTATCTGTTTTATTTGCTGTTGAGTTGTATGAGCTCCTCATATATTTTGAATGTTAATTATTTATCAGATATGTGGCTTGCAAATATTTTATGCTATTATGTATGCTGCCTTTTCATTGACTTATTTTCTTTGATGTGCAGTTCATACTACCCAAAGCCACACACAGTTTCAATGCATCAAAATTTCTGTCATATTTTTCACAGTAACAGAAAAACTCTAAAAAACTTTTAGAACTTTTAGAAAAATTACTAAAATACATATTGAACCACAAAGAATACCCCAATAGATAAAACAGTCTGGAGACAGAAGAAAAATTGGAGGCATCACACTTCCTGATTTCAAATTACATTACAAAGCTGTAATAATCAAAACAATATGGTCCTGACATGGAAATAGACATATAGACCAATTGGACACAATACAGTCCAGAAATAAACCTAAGCACACATGGTAAACTAATCTTGACAAGGATGCCAAGAATACATATGAAGAAAACAGTAGTTTCAATAAATGGTGTTGGTTAAACTAGATATCACATGTAGAAGAATAAAATTTGTCTGTGCACGGTCGTTCACACCTGTAATGCCAGCAGTTTTAGAGGTGGGCAGATCACTTGATCTCAAGACTCCCATAGCAGCCTGGGCAACTTGGTGAAATATCACCTCTACCAAAAAAAAGAGAGAAAAAGTTAAAAATTAGCTGGATATGGTTGGCACGTGCCTGTGGTTCCAGCTACTCAGAAAGCTGAGGTGGATGCTAAAGTGAGTTGTGATCCTGCAGTAGCACTCCAGCCAGGGTGACAGAGCCAGAACCTGTCTAAAAATAAAAAAAATAAAATTGAACCCTTACAGTACACCACATACAAAATTAATTCAAAATAGATTACAAACTTAAATGTAAGATATGAAACTAAAATTCCTCGGAGAAACTTCCTTTACCTTAGTCTTGGCAAGGATTTCTTGGATACAATCCCAAAAGTATAGGCAACAAAAATAAAAAAGTGGGATTACATCAAACTAACAAATTTCTGCAGAGCAAAGAAACAATCAAAATATTTTTCTTCTTTTCTAACAGTCATTTTATCCTTTGTTACTTTTTTTTCCAAGAGCCTGGATTATGGTTTATTATTAGATCTATTCCCTTTTTTTCTATACCTCATTATTTCTTTTTTACTGTTTAATTCCCTGTGTTTCTCAGGTGAGAACGACTAAAGACAACATCCATAGTAATTTAGATTTATAGGCCTTATTAGCATACATTTTGGACTTTTGTAACCAAAAAAGCCATATCTGGAAAGCAATCAGAAAAACCTATATTGTTAGAAAAACTGTAAAAAAAATTCCCCACTGTTTCCCAATGCCTGGATGAATGCGTTTGTTGCCTTTATTATTTGGTTATTCTGTAAAGAGGATCTAAAATATCATTGGGTATTAAACCCCAATCTAGTTAAATACTGGAAAATGTCAGGACAAAATATGTGTATAAATTTTGAGCATATAAAATACAAGATAAATGTCAGTAGATTAGCCATCTTTGATGGAACGTATCTATTGCTTGTTATACTTCCGTAAAGTACTGTGACAAGAGAGAACAAGAAAGCAATGTTTTTGGAATATTGTTTATACCTTCTGTTTTTTTAACTTTAAAACGCCATCACATTGTATAGTTCTTCTTGTAAGAATATTCTAAAAGAGAATAGTAATAAAAAAGAGACTAGACACCCACACCGCAATCAAATCCACAGAGATCTTTACATGGTCTGTATAAAACAGGTTCATTGTAATCAAGGTGAGTTCTTCTCATACTGAACAAAAATCAAGTAAAATGAATTCAAAGAAAGCAATACACAGGCTTTTATTTAATTGAACATGATTTTTTTTCCTGTAGAGTTATAATCTCAGATTCATTTAATTTTTCTCTTTTCAGTAGAATAGCATGGATGAAAAAGAAACTTGTTTTAGTGAAATAACATTTTTAGATGCACATTTTGCTGCAATAAAAAATTAAGTTAGAAATTTCCTCATCATCAGATTTTACTTTATAAGAAGATGGGGATTTCAGTAATTTGTTCAGTCAGGTTTCAACATTACAACAGATATTCTATATCATATTGATAAGCATAGGCACAAATAATCAATATTTGATTAAATCATAATTATTTAAGTGGCTATCATTTGCAAAACGTAACAATTTCTAGTAGAAATTAATTATTATTATGAAGTATTATTTCTGGTACTCAGTAAATTTTCTTTGTGAACTAGAAATAGGTTTTGAATCACAAAGGATTTAACAAGCCTATCTGAAACAGGACTTCTAAAACATAGATATTTTCAACACTTACTTATAATTGCCAGAAGTTTTTTGAAGAGCTAATCCACCTTATGTTAGTTTTGTCCAGGATGGAAACACGAATTTAATAAAATAGTTTACAATACATTGTAGTTTTCTCTGGGTACCCAAAAAACATAGCTTCTTCTAGAAGGTTAAAAAAAAAAAAAAAGCTTTCACTGATTTGAAGTTTTAACTTGATTCTGAAGGAAGAGTAGGAAATCACAAATACATTGTCAGGAATAAAAACAAAGTCACTAGGCAGAATTAAAAAAATATGAAGGTAATAAATTAGAAAATAGAATAATAACAAAAGTAGCTCAACACATGATAGTAATGAGAATTTCATTATATCCACAAAATATGATTATGATGAATAGGCAAGAAATGGAGATGTCATTATAACTTGAGATGAGACTTTAACAGTACTTAGTTTTAAGAGAGCCAGTATAAAGTTTTAGTCCTAAAACTGATAACATCAACTTCCTCTTTATCATATAAAAACATATGCTTTAATAATTTACTGAATGCTCTGCCTAGGAAGTAGCTATACTTTTATTCCTTTGCTTTCTTTCAGAAGGAATAGAAGAAGGAGAAGGAGAAGGAGAAGGGAGAGGAGAAGGGATAAGGGAGAAAATTATTTATCAGAAGAGGAGAAAGCTACCATCAGGGAAAACCATTCAGTGTCCTTTGCAACAATCTAAACAGGCAGGACAAGAACCTTAATTGAGGCAACAGTGTAAGTAAAAGAGAGAGGCAGCAATTGAGGAACTCTGAAACTAGTGTAGCTGGTTGATTTACTGAAAGTAAAAGTCTAGAAATGTGAATCTAATGGTTGACGTCAAGAGTTGTACTCTTCGGACTAAGTGCATGGTGATGTCACCATGTAAGTCTTAAATGAAAAATGCTATAAAGTGTGGTGGGAAGTAAAGAAACGTTACTCTGGTATGTTAAAATACCTGTAGGAACCCTAGAAAGATGAAAAAAAAAAATACATGATTCAGTGCTTGGGAAGACAGGAAGGGGTAATAATAGACAAATAGTATAGAGTGGTAGTTGAATTTATGTGAAAGGGAAAGATAATAAAATTAAAAAGGTTATAATCTGCTGATTCTAAGATTGATTTAAGATATACTTGGAGTTGGGAATATTAGTCTTAGATATAAGGACACATTTGTCATTACAGTGAGAAATATTATATAAGCCAATGGAACATTCATATCCATCCTAAACCATTATTTATTGGATAGTTTTCACCAACTAATATAAAGTTTTATATTGCTCTGTTAAAAATGTTTTGTATAGATATATGTGAATAAGTCCACAATCTGCAAAGATAAGTATAGTTTGAATAAAATAAAATTGGCAATAAACAATTTTGAGCTAGAAAAAAATGAAAGTATTTTTGTGTGACATAATATCCTTAAAATATAAGGCCATGACTTAACGTATTGGTATTAAATGGAGATTACACATGATTAGATCAATTTGTGGTGTACGGCTTCATATCTAAAATTCTTTATCATAAAGAAAAATTTTTAAAGCTACAATGCCTTTATATGAAACAAAAGATTACTCATATATTATGGTTACTCACAATTTAAATATTTATTAGCTCACTATTTTTCCAGATTTTAAATTTAGCTATTTTGTACTGAAAGACTTGAAACAAAATTATGATTTTATATAAGTGTGTGTTTGATATGGTATTTCCAAAGTGTTAAAAATAACGTGCTGAAGAACACGCAGATAGAATTATGTTTTCATATACATTTGATTTCCATTTAGAAATAATGTTACCATAAATGCCTATAAAAGTAATCATTTGGGCAAAATGACTACAGATAAATTTCTAAATTTTTCACTGCACTTTATGTAGACTGCTGCTAAAGGGAAATTTAGAGTGGTTAACTCTAATAAGGATTAAATACAAATTTAGACTGAGTAGAGGGAATGCAATGTCTGTTTTTTCTTTTGGGGATAGCTGAGAACCACCTTTAAACTGATGAAATTCTTGTCTTCAGGGAAAGATTTAGTTTGTACGACTACATTTTCTAAAAGATGCTGTAGGAATTGTAAATATATGTACTCCACTGAGCTCTAACCCAGATAAACCTCTGAAAATAGACCTGAATCTTTACCGTATCCACAGCAAAATAATGAGAAAGTAGAGAAGAGTGAATTTAACACCCACTTATGGTAGCTTCTCCTCTGAAAAAAGAAAGAAAGAAAACACACATATTCATAAGACCTTTAACTATTTGAAAATAAGGAAAAGCAAGACAAATTGGCAAAAAGAGAGTATCTTAGATCAAGCCAAGATCTTATTTATGCTGGACTTCCACAATAGCATTCTACCTGATATCCCTGCCTCCTGTCTCACCTTCTTTCCAGTATAGATTATTCTTTATGCACTGTAAACCAAAATTTGATATTTTAAATATAAATCAAATTGTGAATTTTGTCCGTTCAAAATCCTTTAGAGATTTTTCATCACACTCAGAGTAAAACCTAAACTTCGAACCATAGTCCAAAAGGCTTTTTGTGATAGGATATCGGCTAGGACTGTCGGGTGGCTAGCTCACGTCTGATTCCCAGTCTCTTTCTTCTCTGCTCACTCTGAGCTAGTCACGCTAGAAAAGATAATTTCTTGCTTTAAGGAAAGGAACGCTAAGAACATATCTTAATGTTTGTATGTAATAAAAACTTCAAATGGTTACAGGAGTGACATGGAGTAAGAGACAAAACAGAACTAAGGAAGGAGCAGAGAGTGTGTGGGATGAATAGGGATAGATAGAACTAAGTGGGAGAGGAAGCTTTCTCCCATCCACTCAAAAGTGTATGCCTGCCAGAACCATTTAGTGGAGCTGCTAAACAGCTTTGTTAAGGTGTTTATCACCTAGACACAGTTCTGAGCTGTGGGCATTCAGTGGTATAGAAAGGAATTTCAGAGTGTGCCAAGAACACAAGAGGAGGTTTTCTAGGCAGACACAGTGTTGTAACTCATCTGCATAATCCCCTCACACTGTTCAAGGAGGAAGGAGGACACCATGAATTCTGAGGATGTCAGTCCTGACAGCTTTATTGCAAAGAAGGAGCCACTCAACTAATATGCATTCTGGCATGGCTACTTCCAGACATATTAGATCTACCCAATTTGGAGGATAGTCTGGTTTATTACTAATTTATTTCTAGGATACAAAAGGGAGAAAGATGAAAATGATGAAACAGATTTGATTACACTAAATCAGAGGTTCAATTTCATCAGTTTCTTTTGGCTGTCCAGACTGTGGGAGATAAGGGCTTGGAGAGAGAATGGATTTTCTGTTTTCACTCCATACCCATCATTGCTAATTTCAATACAGACATCATTGCTGTCAGTGCAATTGTTCTTTCTCTTCTTTCTCTTTCTCCTTTTGTCCCCATTCTTGTTCATGAAAAAAAAATTAAATCATTTGTCACTTAATAAAATATATACTTTAGTAACAAATTCATCTGTAATAATTATATATGCAGACATAAATATGTATATGTAGGTAGTTTCACAAACAATGAATACATACATATATATATATATATATATATATATATAATATCTCCATATTAACAAATAGATATGTTGGTATTTTGATTAAAGAATTTACTTAGGTATTTATTTTTTTTCTGAGCCAGTAATGGAAGTTAGCAAAATGAGGCCATTGAAAAAACCCTAATTAATTATCATGAATAAAAATACATGCCTAAAAACAAATAAAGAAGATTTATATATTCCCAAATATATTTATTTAATTTGTATTTATTTCTTATTTACCGTACTTTAGATTCTGGGATACATGTCCAGATCATGCAAGATTGCTGCATAGGTACACTCATGGCAAGGTGGTTTGTTTCCACCATCCCCCATCACCTATACCTGACATTTCTAAAAATATATTTTAAAGATTTTAACTCCAGCTTAGCTTACTCTCTTCTTTGTAGAGTTCTAACTCTTTCATTTCATGAGCAACAGTTTATCTAGTGCCTACCTTCTAGAGTTCTACATATTGGAGATGCCATGGAAAACCAAGCAGGCAGGCTTCTGTTTTAATGGTGGTTATATTCTAATAAAAAGTGCACTGGTAAGTAAATAAAAATAAATTTAATTTAAGATAGTTATAAGGGTTATGAAAAATAAATCACAAAACCTGCTGTAACATTACTGTGAGGGCTAGTTTGTTTAGGCAATGAGGAAGGAAAACCTGTCTAGAAAGGTAACATTCTGAGAAGGACCTAGTCATATAAGTATCATAGGATGAGATTCCAGTTAGGAATAATAGCATGGGCAAAGGCTCTAGTATGAGTCTTAAAAATATTCTCCCTTGCCCTATTATAGAAAACAGTAACAGAGGTAGGAGAGTAAGTAAAGTGGTTATTGCATTCATTCAATTCAAAAATGATGGTGGATTAGATAAAAGTACAATGATGTGAAGGGACTACAGTGGCCAGATTCTGGATATATTGTGGGGTAGAGTGATCAAAATGTTGTGATGAATTGATTTAGGACTATGTAGAAAGGAGGGAAAAATATATTAGTTTTAGATTTGAATGATTATATAACTGATATTGCCAGTTACTTGTATAGAAACTATTGGCTGGAAATAGATTATAGAGCGATAGATATGAAGATATATTTTTGAATTGGTTTAGGTTTATGTATATAGTAGACATTTTGTCCTGTACATTACACAATACTGGTAATGGTCATTTACATGGTGTTCAATGGAGACATTTTACTATAGACATTCAAATGGATATGTTAAGATGGATAAACAAATGAGAAATTCAAAACTGAAGATAGACTTAAAAATCTGCTGCTTAATGAATGTATTTAAAGACACATGTAACTCTATAGCATAAACAGTCAAAAGGAGTAACAAGAAAAGAGAAGGGGAGTAATTACCGTAGCACTTTAAGATATAGTGGATGAGCCATGGATGGATGCTAGCACAAAACTAAGATAGAAAGGTCACCAAGTTAGGAGGAAATCTGGAATGCAAAGGAAGAAATAGGTTCAAAGAGGTGACAATGTCAGTTGCTTCTAACGTGGCTGCGGAGACCAAGTGAGATTAGGATTTGAAAGCATGGAAGTCAATGGAAGGTTTGAAGAGAAAAAATTCCTGCAGTGGAGGGGAAAGACATCCAAACTTAGTGTGTTGTGAAGAGAATGGGAAGTGAGCAGCAGGGTCAGATACTAGAGACCACTCTTAAGAGTTTTGCTATGAAACGAAGTGAAACATTAAGTTTTTGCTGGAGATAGCTGTGGCGTCAAGAAATAGTTATAATTTTGTTGGTTTCGTTTCTCCTCCACAGACCCCCAGCTTCATTGAGGCATAATTGCAAATAAAAAATACTATGTATTTAAGGTGTACATCATGATTTTTGATATTCCTACACATTATTAAATGATTACCTCCATCAATCTGATTAACACATCCGCTATCACACACAGTTACTATCGTGTATGTGTGTGTATATGCATGTGTGGTAAGATCATTGGACATCTATTTTCTTGGCAAATTTCAAATATACAATGTAGTATTATTAACTAAAGTCACCATCCTGTAAATTAGATCTCCAAAATGTGTTCATCCTGCATAATTGAAACCTTATACACTTTGAGCAACTTCTCTCTGTTTCACCCATGACCCACTCTCTGGCAACTACTATTTTACTAACTGCTTCTTTGAGTTCAACATTTTTTTGATTCTATATATAGGTGAGATTATGCAGTATTTATTTTACTATGTATGGTTTATTTCATTTAGCATAATGTCCTTCAGTTTCATCCATGTTGTTTCAAATGATAGGATTTATTATATCTTCTGGTTTAATGATATTTCATTGTGTGTGTGTGTGTGTGTGTGTGTGTGTGTGTGTGTGTGTGTGTGTGCGTGCGTACAGGTTTCACGTTTTTTATTTATTTCACATGGTTTGATTGTCTGTGTCTGGCCAAAATTCATGTATTCACATGTTGAAATATTAATCCCAATGTAATGGCAATAGTGCTATATTGAATTACAGTGGTGAGACTGGGCATTCCAGTCTTGTTCCTCATCTTAGAAGAAAACATTTCAGGATTTCACCACTGAGTATGATGTTAGTTGTGGGCTTGTCATATATGACTTTTTTATGAGGAGGTAAATTCATCCTACTGTTAGTTTGTGGAGAATATTCATCATAAAAGAATGTTGAACTTTGTTTAAGGCTTTAGCTATACCTATTGAGGTGACCGTATAATTTTTATCCTTCAGTATGTTAATGTGGTATATTTGTCCATTTGGGCTGCTATTGCAAAATACTATAGACTGGGTAATTTATTCTCTGGGCTAGGAAGTTCAAGCTTCTAGAATACATTGTCAGCAGATTCAGTGTATGGTGGGGGCCGACTTTCTGGTTCATAGATGATGTCTTCTCACTGTCTCCTCATAGGGTGGCAGTGGCAAGGCAATTACCTGGGGTTTTTCTTTGCAAGTACAATAATCCCATTCACTAAGGCTCTTCCCTTATGATCTAATCACTTCATATAGTCCCTGCCTCCTGACAACATCACATTGGTGATATGATTTTAATCTATGAATTTTGATGGAGACACAAATATTTAGACCACAACATTATCCCCTTGCCCGACAAAACTCACCTCTTTCTCTCATACAAAATACATTAACTGTATCTCAATAGCACCAAACGTTTTAACTTGTTCCAACATTATGTTTAAAGTCTCCTCTAAATATTATTTAAACCAGACATGAGTGAGATTCAAGGTACAATTCATCCTGAGGCAAGATGCTCTCCAGCTGTGAATCTGTGAAGTCAAACAAGTTATGTTCTTCCAAAATAAAATGAGAGGATGGGCATAGGATGACCTTTCAATTCCAAAAGAGAGAACTAGAAAAAAATTAAAAAGTAATAAATCCCAAGTAAGCCCTTAACCCAACAGGGGAAAAACTATTTAATCTTAAGCCTTGAGAATAATCAATTTGACTCAATATCCCAGGTTCAGGGCACTTTGAGACAGTGGTTGGTTCCCCGATGCTCTGGGCAACCCTGCCACTTAGCTTTGATGAGAATAGTCTATGCTGCACCTCTCATTGGTTAAAGTAGCTTACATGTAGCACTCCAAAGCTGGAACCACATGCATGTGGCTCTACTGGTCTACAGTCTTGGATGCAGCCCCATCCCCTTAATTTTTCTAGGCATTGTTCTATGGAAGACTCTCTTCAGTGGCTCTCTATCATAGTAAATTTTAGCATAAGTCATTGGTGTGAGGCTCATGGTGGCACCATCTTTCAAAATCTAAGTGGAGGAAGACATACTTCCAAAGCCTAAGTATTCTGCATGATACAGGAGATGATACCATGCAAACGCCACCAAGGCTTATTGCATTTGCCCTGTGAAGAGGAAGGCACCATGGTCCACACCACACCTGGGCTCACTAGAGACACACCTCAGATAGCCAAGAAGCTTGCTGCCAGAATTTGTGTAGCAGTTCTTTGTGTTGGTGTTGGGCAGCAAGTGCCCATGTCTGACAGGCACTTGTAATCATTCAAAATTGTTCATTTCTCAGACTCTAACATTCTGAGGCTGTGATTGTAGCAGCAGCCTAAGTGATCTCCAATAAGCCTTGGAGCCATCTTTCCATTACCTTGATGAATACCATCTGGCCGATCCATGCTAATTTCTTTATTAAACAGTTTCATGGCCACACACTTAGGGTTCTCACCCAAGTGTATTCTCATTTTTTTTCAATGTAGACAAGTTGAGAATTTTTAAATCTTTCAATTCTGCTTTCAGTTTGATTATAAATTCTGTCTTTAAACTATTTCTCTCTTCTTATATTTTACTATAAGCATTCAGGAGAAGCCAAACCACACCTTTATCACTTTGTTTAGACATTTATTCCACCAAATATGCTATTTTATTATTAAATATTTTATTCTCAAGTTCTACCATCCACAGAGCACTAGGACATTAACAAAATTCAGGCAATTCTTTGCCTTTTTATAAGAAGGATCGCATTTTCTCCAGTTCCTAGTGAATTGTTCTTCATTTTCATTTGAGACCTCACTATATTTCTACAAACATTCTGTTCACAACCACTTACATAATCTCTAAGAAGACTGAGGTTTTGTTGACATCTTTTTAATTCTTATGAGCACACACCAGAAAACCACCCTTTATTATCTACTTATGACAATGTAGGCTTTTTCTACATATACCTCAAAACTCTTCCAGCTTCTTTCCATTACCCAGTTGCTAAGTCATTTCCATAGTGTAGACATTTGTCATAGCAACCCCTCTCCCTACTCAGTACCAACTACCAAAATCTTAGTTCATATGAACTTCTATGATAAAATATTACAAACTGGGTGTCTTATAAACAACAAAAATGTATTTCTCACAATACTAGAGGCCAAGGAATTGAAGATGAATGGTAGATTTAGTAACTGATGAGGACACACTTTTTAGTTCGCAGATGGCATTGTCTGTCCTCACATGGTGGAAAGGGTGAGGAAACTCCTTTGGGCTTATTTTATAAGGGAAATAATCCATTCATGAGGACCCTGCTTTCATGAGCTAACCACCTCTCGAAAGTTCCCACCTCCTAATATTTTCACCTAGACTATTAGGATTTTAACATATAAACTTGGGTGGAAAGGTGACAAACATTTGACCATATCATTCATTTTTAATACAGTTTTTCTAGATTCTATTTATTTCTTCCTTACTATTATTATTTTCTTCTTTCTAACTTTGGCTTCAATTTTTTTCTTCTTTTTTCTAGGTACTTAAAGTGTAAAGTAAGGATGTTTATTTAAGATTTTTATTTTTTATTAATGTAGGCATATATCACTATAAACTTTATTCTTAGGATTGCTTTTACTGCATCTCTTAGATTTTGATATTTGTGTTTTTATTTATGTTTATATCAATATGTTTTTGATTTATCCTTTGATTTCTTTTTTAACTCATTGGTTGTTCAGGAGTATGGTGCTTGATTTCCACATATTTGTAAATTTTCCAAATTTCCTCCCATTAGTAATCTCTAGTTTCCTACCATTGTTGTCAGTAAATATATTTGATATAATATAACTTCCTAAATTTTTGAGACTTGCTTTATAGCCTAATGTATGATCTATTATGTAGAATGCTTCATGTGCACTTGAGAAGAATGTGAATTCTGATGCTGTTGGATGAAATGTTTTGCGTATGTCTATTAAGTCTATTCAGTCTACAGTGTTGCCGATGTCCACTGTTTCCTTCTTGACTTTATATCTGCGTGATCTACTTATTGTTGAAAGTGGGGTTTGAAATCTGTTACTATTATTATACAGCTGTCTATGTCTCCCTTCAGATCTATTAATAATGACTTTATGTATTTAGGTGCTCTGATGTTGGGTGCATACACATTTACAATTGTTATATCCTTTTGATAAATTGACCCCTTTTTGATTATATAAAGACCTTCTCAGCCTCATTTTAGAGTATTTGACTTAAAGTATATTTGACTGATGGTAGTACACGTCCCTCGTCCGCTGGTCTCTTTTCGTTACTATTTGCATGAAATATATCTTTCTATTCCTTTACTTTTACTCTGTGTCCATAAAAGTGAAACCAGTCTCTTATAAGCAGGATATAGTTGGACAAGTTTTATGCTCTTTCTTCTGTACTATGTCTTTTGAAAGGAGAAATTAATAAATTTACATTTAAATGAACTATTAGTAGATAATGGCTCACTATGGCAATTAAAAAAAATGTTTTCTGATGCTTTTTAGCCCCTTAGTTCCTTCCTTCCTCTCCTGCTATCTTCCTTTGTGATTTTATATGTATTTTTTTTTTTTTTTTTTTTTTTTTTTTTTTTTTTTTTT
>NW_022437048.1:1670199-1759216 GCF_009761245.1 Sapajus apella
CATTTTGCTTCTCCCACAGAGAAGGTAAATGTCCCTGTGTTGTGCTAAGCAGGCTTAGGCGAAGAGTGCCATGAGTAATGTGATGTTATCTTTCTGACTCCTTTCAGTGTGTTTGTGTGTGTGTGTTTTCTGTGCTCCACCAGGTTCTGCAATCTCTCATCTATATTTGTGGCTCTTGTAAAAATATTTTCATGTGCAGACGGTTGCTCAAATTGTTATTCTTTGGGACAAGCACTAGAAAGTCCTATATGCTTTCTTGCAGATGTCATTTTCCTAATTCTGCTTTTTAAAAAATTAGTATTTAAAGGTGGGATCAACTATACTGTTTATGATCTTTTGGGGTTGGGCCCAGAGAGTAAAAAAACACTGTTAGGAGCAGATAGAGAAGAAAATGACGAAGATAATCTTCTCATATGGCTTGAAGAATAGGATCCATGACACAAATGGCAGGTTTGGGCATTGATGGATATGTACCTGAGTCATTCATTGTAATAGGAGAGAAGGATATAAATGGAGAGTAATGAACTAAGAATGTTAAATAGTTCCTGAATGAGTGCTTATGATTTTTCAGTATAGAACAATGTCATCATCAGTCAGGTACAAAAAGGTGCACTTTGAAGAATAATAATAATGTGAAATATTTCTTTGCACAGCATGGTACTACACATTTTAGGGAAGTGTAGCAGCATTGCTGGGAAATTTTCAGTGTTCATTTGTTATTTGTCATTGTTGTATTGGACCGAGCGTAGAAAGTTAGCACCAAGACAAACGTATGCCAGATTGCAGCGTCATTTATTATGCCGGCGACCACAGAGGACTCACGTCTCTCCAACCTGTGTCATCAAAAGGAGGGTGCTACGACTTTTTATACCCGAAAAACCACCTTGGGAGTGGGGGTGAGGAGTGGAGATGGGGATGAAAAGGTTTTGGACATTCCAAGGGCTAGGGAATTCTGTGATTCACCTCCTGGGCGGAGACGAGGGCGGGGGTCTCCGGACATTCCAAGGGCCAGGGGACTTTTGTCATTCAATTTGTTACTTCAGTGGTTTACAGAAGTCAAGATAAGCATTTGTTTACACACAGATCTTAGTTATGGTGGGCTGCTTATTTTAGTTATTACTAAATAACTAAAGCAAAGACTAGCAATTCTGGCACAATATCACATTCGCCCCTGTTCTTTTAACATGTATTAAATCTTTAATAGGTTTCCTCTTTTTGACACAAGGGCCTATATTTGGATCTCAGAACCATCAATTTGATGGAGTCTGTTCCTTCCTGGATAAATTTGAGGAGCATGTTTAAAAGGCATGGTCCAAATGTTAACCCTAGGACCATGAGCACCAAGGGTCCTGCTAATCCAGTGAGCAGGAATGTTAGCCAGGGGTTTGGGGGAGGGTCTCAGGTGAAAGAAATGAAAGAGTGTCTGTTTGCAGTATATCCTGTTATAGTGGAGATAATTTGACAACCCTAATGGGGGCAAAAGAATTCATTTAAGTCTCCACAGTTTCATCTTTTTGGTGGGGTGGATCCTGGGCACAGATGTAACCCTATGGTCTGGAGTTGTCACTGTGCCCCTAAGCTGCCGCACCCAGCTATACCTCCACTTGCCCTGAAATTTAAGTGGGGACCCAGGAGGGCACAGAGGTCCAGGGAGAAGGTAATGGGGGTCTCCGGAGTGTACTCCAGGATTAGGTTGACTAGGGTGTATCCCTTTCCGGTTAAGGAACTAACATATGCTCCAGTGGAGCCCTTGGTGATGACTCATCGATAGTAGGTGGGTGCCAAGGAGGGTCCCTTTCGGGGGGTGGTTGCAGGAATCAGGGAGATTAGGATGATGACCGAGAATGGCACAATAGTCTTAGCTTTAGGGGGTCCGTTGAGGATGGAACCGCTTCCCATCCTGCATCTGGGCGGTCAGTCTTGACGTGTGAGTGGTGAATCCAGGCAGTCAGTCCATCCACCTTGATTGACGTGGGGGTGACCAGGATTACAGTGTAGGGTCCTTTCCAGCGAGGAGTTAGGCCAGAGGCAGTGACTCTTTTCACCAGGACTTCGTCCCCTGGCTGGAAGGGGTGTACCAGCTGGTCAGTGAAATCCACTGGGATAGGTCAAGTTCCCCTGATGAGTGAGTGCACATGGGGCTGAACAGACTGGAGTGCCTGCAAGGACTTAAGGAGTGTATGGTTATGGACTCCAGCATGTATGGCGTCCACAAGTCTGGGGATTAAGGAAGGGGAACTTCCAAACATAGTTTCAAAAGAAGTAAAGCTTTTTTATAGGGAGCACATCGGGTACGGAGGAGAACAAAAGGAAGCAGGCTGACCCAGTTTTCACCGGTTTCTAGAATGAATTTTGTTAAAGTTTTCTTTATGGTCCGGTGCATCTTTTCAACCTGCCCTGAACTCTGTGGGCAATAGGCACAGTGTAGTTTCCAGGAAACCTGTGCTGTAAATGCAGGGCCATTATCTGATCCCAGTGTCAGGGGCAAGCCAAACTGAGGAACCAGGTCCTGTAACAATTTTTTCGCTACTACCAGTGTGGTTTCTGACCTAGTAGGAAAAGCCTCGACCCATCCAGAGAAAGTGTTTACAAACACAAGGACGTACTTACAGCCGCACTCTGGGGGCTTTATTTCAGTAAAATCTAACCCCCAGTGTTCCCCTGGGCTAGTACCTTTAAGTCTTATCCCTGCCTGACTAGGCCTACTGCCTCCTGGATTTACCCTGGCACATACATTACAACAAGTAGTAGTTTTTCTAACAATCTTATATAAGTGTGGAATGTAGTATCTAACCCTCAGCAGCTCAGTTAATTTTGTTTGCCCTAAGTGAGTGGCCTGGTGTGGGTGCTTAACTAGAGCCCATCCTAGAGCCTCGGGGAGCACAATTCTTGTGTCCAGTAGAATCCACCATCCTGTGGAATCTTGTCGTCCCCCCTGTTCTTTAGCAAAGTTTTCTTCCTCAGGTGAGTACGTAGGGGTAGGAGGCAGGGTTGGGGCCGGCAGAGTCACAAGAAGGGTCAGAGGTTTTACTGGCCCCAAGGCTGCCGGTCTGGCCTGTAGGCCAGCTGCTCTATTTCCCCTTGCCTCTGGTGAATCGCCCTTCTGGTGTCCTTTGCAGTGCATCAATGCCACTGCCTTAGGCTTCCATATAGCTTCTAGTAGAGCTCGGATTTCCTCTTTGTTCTTGATGATTTTTCCATCTGAGGTAAGCAACCCTCTTTCTTTATAAATGGCACCATGCACATGGGCCGTAGCAAAGGCATACCGGCTATCCGTGTAGATGTTAACAATTTTTCCCTCCGCCCAGTCCAAGGCCTTTATTAAAGCTGTAAGTTCTGCCTTTTGGGCTGAGGTTCCGTGTGGAAGAGCCTGGGCCCAGATAACCCGCTCTAGAGTGACCACAGCTGCCCCAGCGTACCTGACTCCATCGACCATGAAACTGCTGCCATCTGTATACAGTACCTCCTCTGGGTTCCGTAGGGGGACGTCAGTGAGATCTGGTCGCGCAGGGTGGAGGACATCTATTGTCTGTTGGCAGTCATGTATGGGCTCCTCTGGCTTGCTGTCAGGTAGCAGTGTGGCGGGGTTTAAAACTGTTGTTTTTGAAAATTTTATGTGGGGCTGGTCCAAAAGTAAGGTCTGGTATTGGGCTATGTGGGCATTAGACATCCATTTTCCTGGAGCTCCACAGAGTAGCAACTCCACCGCATGGGGTGCCACTAAGTTCAACTCTTGTCCCAAAGTCAGTTTGTTCGCCTCCGTGACTAACAGGGCCGTAGCTGCCACCGACCTCAAACAAGCTGGCCACCCAGAGGCTACAGGATCAAGTCTTTTTGAAAGGTAGGCAACTGGCTGGGACCAGGGTCCCAATGTCCAGGTGAGCACCCCCTTAGCGACTCCCTGTTTCTCATGCACAAACAACTGGAAAGGTTTAGAGATGTCTGGCAAGGCCAAGGCTAGGCTGCAATCAGGGCAGTCTTGAGCTTGTCAAAAGCCTGTTGCTCCACCTCTGTCCGTGTCAAGGGCTGATTTCCTCCAGCACAGGCATACAGGGACTTGGCTATCTCAGCAAATCCCAAAATCCATAGCCTGCAGTACCCTACTGCCCCAAGGAATTCTCGAACTTGGCATTTCGTGGTGGGGTTGGGTATTTGCAGCACTGCTTGGACTCGGCTGGGTGCCAGTGCCTGGTTGCTCTTCTCTATAATATAGCCCAGGTAAGTCACTTTTGGCTGGCAGACTTGGGCCTTTTTAGCTGAGACCCGGTACCCCAAAGTCTGCAGGGTTTTTTCAATAATGACTGGGTGGTCTCTTTACAGGCCTCCTGGGTTTTTGTAGCCAAGAGTAAGTCATCCACATATTGGAGTAGGGTACACTCTGGGAACTCAGCTTGGAAGGCAGCAAGGTCTTGGCTAAGTGCCTCATCAAACAGAGTGGGGGAGTTTTTGAACCCCTGAGGCAGTCTTGTCCAAGTGAGTTGCCCCGAGACTCCAGTATCAGGGTCGGTCCATTCAAAAACAAATATAGACTGGCTAACAGGGGCTAGTGGGATGCAAAAAAATGCACCCTTAAGATCCAAGACAGTGTAATAGTGTTCTGGGTCCAAGAGACTTAGGAGGGTGTACGGATTTGGAACTGTAGGATGAACAGTTTCTACCCGTTTATTCTCCTCCCTCAAGTCCTGCACAGGCCGATAGTCCTGTGTGCCTGGTTTTAGCATGGGGAGCAAGGGGGTGTTCCAGGGAGACTTACAGGTAGTGAGGATTCCTCCCTTCAAGAGTCTGGTGATGTGCAGAGCAATTCCTCGCCTGGCTCCCCGGCTCATAGGGTATTGCTTCACCTGGACTGGAGTTGCCATTGCTAATAGCTGGACCACAACTGGGGTGCGGTGACTTGCCAGCCCTGGGGGACTTGTTTCAGCCCATAATCCTGGTACACTCTCTTGAAATTTGCGGAGGAAGTCTGGTGCAGGTGGTTGATCTGCCTCTGAGGATAAAGCTTCCTGCAAGAGATACTCGTCTGACAGAGCACAGGTGATAAGGATCTGCTGAGGTGGGCCTGTAGTTAAGGGAGGAGGAATTGAGAGGCAAGCTTGACCCTTGCTGAAAGAAATATTTGCTTGCAGTTTGTGGAGCAAGTCCCGTTCCAGGAGTGGATATGGACACTCAGGGATGACCAAGAATGAATGGGTGACAGTGCCATTTCCCAGATCAACGAATCGATTTGTGGTCCAGGGGCTAGTTGTGGTTTTTCCTGGAGTGCTGCTATCACTGCCTTAGTAACTTTTTATCTTACTTGGCCTCTAAGGTGTCTCTATTGTTAAAGACTTTTTTGGGCAATTTTTAACAACTGAGTTAAATTTATTTTCTGGAACCTCTCTAATTTTTGGAACTTTTTTTTGATGTCTGGGGCAGACTGGGAAACAAAAGCCAGATTGATGGCCCGCTGATTCTCCAGGCCTCAGGGTAGTAGGGGTCCAGTAAGCGCTCAAGGAAAGCAGCTAGCAACTCCTGTGGACCCTGAGTTACAGTTCCTACCTCGGAGAGTTTAGTGGGCTTGTGGGCCACTCCCCTAACCCCTTCTATAAGATACCAGTGAAAAGTGTTCAGAGCCTGGTGACCCCCCCCCAAGGTGTTGAAGTCCCATTGGGGTCAGTAGAGGGAAAAAAACTTTTTCCTTGCCCTGGACCTATGATGGCTTTCAGGGCTTCTGTCTAATTTTGCCTTTTTCCTCTGTGGTGAACAGAATTAGTAATAATTGTTGGCAGTTGTCCCAAGTGGGGCGATGCATCTGGAATACAGATTTTAGGAGTCCTGTCAAAGCCTGGGGCTTCTCAGAGAATGGGGGGCATGTTGAGTTTCATTGTAAAACCTCGGCAACATCACCGCCTTAAATTCCCCGGCCTCCCAGCACTACCCGCTCCCAGGGAACTTTCCATCTGGGCAGGTACCTAGCCCTCCCCATCTCGCCATTTTTTTAGCAGCTCCCCAGTACAACCCACTCCCGGGAGCTCTTAGCAGTTCCCCAGCACTTCCCTCCTGCACAGCCCCTCAGACTGGATGCATCTCTGCCGGCTTGCAGGCCATAGAAATCCCCTTTGCCATGTCATGGGTGCTGCCAATTTTGGGTTTAGCCCGGCAGCTTTCCCTTGCTCATAATAAAGCTCCTGCCAGCACTTGGTGTTTTGGTCCTCTCTTTGATCTCTATCACCTTCCAGTTATATAAGTTACTTGACAAGAAGGAGATGTGAACAAAGAATGGGCGACCCCGATTGTCTTCTGTTGGGGGTGCCTCTTGGAAAGGGGAGGACTGCCAGTGGGTGCGGGGGCCCTGCTACAGGTGTACAGGGCAGACAAGGTTTGGTTAATAGTACTGTTGGGGGGGTGCTGAGACGCTGGTTTAGAGGGCCTTGAGTAGGGTGGAAGTAATTCCTGATCCTCTGCTGGGGTGGGGAGAATGGCTGGCTCAGAAGGGACTTTCTTTTGGGCTGGCTAACGTGACCTGAAGTCTAGCCTGTTTTATGCAGTGCTTTAGCCATGGGGGAGGCCATTGGACTAAACCCAACCATTGATCGATGTATGGAAGCTGCTCAGGGTATCCAGGAGTTTCTGCAACCATTTTCCATACAGCCTGGATAATTTTTGGGTCATAGGTCCCAATATCTGGCCACCTAATTCCAAAAGACAGCCATTCAAGTTCACACAAACAGCGGAGTTTTCCAGGGGTTAATTTCACCCCATATTGGCCTGAGAACCCAACCTTGAAGTTGGCCATGCATTGGAGGGGGTTACAAGGCCGGGAGCTAGACGACCCCATTATGCCAATTTCCTCAAGAGAATTCACTAATTTAAAGCTGATTTCCCTAATTTAAAACTGGCTTCACTGAGGATTTGAACCGACAACCTTGCAGTTGTAGGCCCCACACCTTAAAGGCTGTGCTAACAAGTCACTTTTGTTACAAAGAGTTAGAAAGCTTTTCTTAAAGCCAGATTCTGGATGCAAATGATGCACCCTGAGGCAGTGTGGGCTGCCTCAAAGCTGGGCGGGGCTGACTGCCAGCAGAGAAAGGAAAAAAAAACAAAACGCTCTTAGTGTCAGTTTAAAACTGAACTTGCTGGTGGCGAGTACTCTGCCCCTGCGGCTTCTGGTCCCCTTCTCTCTCTTTCTCCTCTGTCTACTTTCTACTTTCTCTCTTTCTCTTCTGTCTCCTTTCTTCTCTTCTCTTTCTCTTTCCTGTCTCTCCTGTCTACTTTCTCTCTCCTCTCTTTGTCTTTCCTCTCTTCCTGTCCACTTTTTTTCTTTCTCTCTTTTTTTTTTTCCCCTCTCCTCCCTTCCCTACTTTCTCTTTCTGTAGTAAAGCCAATTTTGGAAAGCCCCAAATTTAAAATTTGGCCCTCTTTAAAGCAGGTTTTAGCAGGGCCTCTACAGCCAGGTCCTGCAAGGACCAGACAACTGGATTTTAGGGCTTATCCCTAGTCCTAGTCAGAGGAACAGGGGGTAGGGTCCAAGGTAAGGTGGCGGTCTTTTTTCCCCGCAAACCACAACTGGTAAGAATAAGCACTATGGAGGTTTAGTGCTGCCCGGGCATAATCCTCCCCCTTATACATTTTTAATGGCCAGTTGCTTCGGAAAGGTCAGGAAGTGACAAACAGGTGGACTAAGAGGTCTACCGGATGTGTGTTTTGGACCCACCACACCCGGTAGAGTGTGCAGAAGTGCTGCCAGTCAGTTATTACTGGGACGGTGACATCCTACCTCCCAACATCCAGGATAGTGACACTATGCCTTTCTGTGATGCACTGTTGGGCACTCCCCATAACATTGGACACTTTCCTGGCAGAATAGGCAGTTACCTATTTTCCATCCCAGACTGAGAAAGAGCACCCGTAAACTCTGATCTAGGGTTTTGTTCCACACAAGCTCCAAAGAAACTACCTCCAAGGTGTCGAGGGCACAATGGCCTCCCCGAAATGGAATCTGACCCAGCACAGGCAAAAGTACTCTTTTCCTGGTGGAGGTGACTGGGAGAATTTACAGGCCACAATGACCAAAACAAGGAAGAGAATAAAGACAACTAGAGTTAAGACTATCTGCCACATGGCAAAGGAAGAAAGAGTGAGGCCTCAGTGATAGAAGAAGAAGAAGATGAGCAAGAAAGAAAAAAGAGTAATTTTTGCTGGGTTGTAATCAATAAAATTTCCCTGCATCCAGTGGTTCGTCAACCACTGTAAGATATCTCCTACCTCAAGGGAAGATGGCCTGAACCAGTGTATGTCTGCTAGCAGGAGTCTAATAAAACTGACAAATTTACAGACGAGACAGGACCACATACAAGAGTGACAGACAAAGGGTGGGTGCCCCCCAGATGGGAGACCAGTCAGATGCCTGCCTAGCCACTTTCTTGGAAGAATTTTCAGGGGCGTCTTGGCTAAGGTGTACCCGTATAATCCCCAGGCCTGGTCACCTTAGGATGGAAGTCCAAGTACGACAGCTCTGAGGTGAATCACCGTTATGCCCTACAACGCCCCAGTGGAACCGCAGGTGAAGGCCCACACAAGCCCCGTAGCCTTTCAGCTGTGGGACTATATATATACACATTCACTCTCTCACTTGCACAGAGGTTACAGAAAACAACCGAATGCTGCCAACCACTATGCCAGCTACCAGAAGCGAACGCTGGCACCCACTGCACCAGCTACCAGAGGGCTGCCACCCACTATGACAGCCACCATAATGCGAACGCTGCTGCCCACTGCACCAGCTACCAGAAGCCTCAAGCGACGTCTCAGTGAGGCTTGCCAGGTCAGAGTTGCAATGACTCATCAGTCCCCCGAATCAGGCCCTTCCTTTGAACTAGTTCCCAGACCAGACTTGCCTCTGGAGGATTTTTTCTTAGGACCCTGAGGAATTTCGGGTGAATGTCAGCCGAGAGGTCGCTTATCCTCCATGGTGGCACTCCGGGGCCCTGGGAAAGAACAGGGGGCGCCTCCCCAGAGGCCCCCGAGGTGGGAGCGACCGCCCGGGAGATACTCTGAGATGGCTTTTGTCTGGTGATAACAAAAAGAGAATATCTCAGTGGGACCTCCAAATGTTGTATTGGATCAAGCGTAAAAAGTTAGCACCAAGACAAAAGTATACCAGATTGCAGGGTCATTTATTATGCCGGCGACCACAGAGGACTCACGTCTCTCCAACCTGTGGTGTCAAAAGGAGGGTGCCAAGACTTTTTATACCCAAAAAACCACCTTGGGAGTGGGGGTGAGGAGTGGAGATGGGGATGAAAAGGTTTTGGACATTCCAAGGGCTAGGGGATTCTGTGATTCACCTCCTGGGCGGAGACGAGGGCGGGGGTCTCCGGACATTCCAAAGGCCAGGGGACTTTTGTCATTCTGTTTGTTACTTCAGTGGTTTACAGAAGTCAAGATAAGCATTTGTTTACACACAGATCTTAGTTATGGTGGGCTGCTTATTTTAGTTATTACTAAATAACTAAAGCAAAGGCTAGCAATTCTGGCACAATATCACATCATCATGGATGTTAAGTGAGAAAAGTGGGTTATTTTAGGAGGCTTTAATGTTTGTTTTCCTAAAGGTTTCACCTGTTAAGGTCAAACCAAATAGGCAGCTATATAGGTTCAAGCAAGACTAGATTTGGTCAGGCATGTCCATAGTTAGAGCTATTAAAATATAAATATGGGCCGGGTGCGGTGGCTCAAGCCTGTAATCTCAGCACTTTGGGAGGCCAAGGTGGGTGGATCACGAGGTCAAGAGATCGAGACCATCCTGGTCAACACGGTGAAACCCCGTCTCTACTAAAACTACAAAAAATTAGCTGGGCATGGTGGCGTGTACCTGTAATCCCAGCTACTCAGGAGGCTGAGGCTGGAGAATTGCCTGAACCCAGGAGGCGGAGGTTGTGGTGAGCCGAGATCACGCCATTGCACTCCAGCTTGGGTAACAAGAGCGAAACTCCGTCCCAAAAAAAAAAAAAAATATATATATATATATATATCACAATTATTCTCTTCTCCATGTTTCTGATAAAATTCCACTTCACCACCATTTGAAAATAAGTACCGTTATGTGACTTGTTTTTATTGTCCCCAGATTTATAAGCAAATTTGCCATATGTTCCTTCCGTGTAAAGCTCTCAAAGCCAGAGCACAATTTTCTATCCTCCATGTTAGCTTGAATCCCAGAGTAAAGGTACCAATCAGGAGCCCCAAAGTACCTGTGACAAAAATACAAAAATCACAAGCAATAACATTTTAAACCTTAGTCCCTTTATTATAACTTGAGCCAAGAATGTGAGCTAACAAGGAGAGTAATATGACATCTGCAAGAAAGGAATTTTCCAGTGCCATGCTTCTATAAACGTCCCCATCCGGGAATGTAAAGTTCTTTGTCTGACTTTTCCATTGTTATAACGTAAAATGCCCTAACAAGGAGGTTGATTTGAGTTCTGTTATTATAACATAAAATATATAACAAGCTAATGTAAAGATAGGAGGTCTATTTACCATTCTTATTTAGTAGGGTTTGATTATAATACTGTGCAAATGAATCTAAGCTGCATAAGGAAATGTCAACTTAAAAGGGAAAAGATATCAGAGTCAATGGATTGGATATTTAAATAAAATCAAAATATACTTTTATTAATTTGGCATAATAGAGCACATGATCTACAAACTAGGTGGTTTCATAGAGATCAAAAGGCTTGATGTTGAATTACTGAGATGATTCATTTTGGTTGGGATGGTCTAGATTACGTCTCTGAGAATGTGTTATTGCAGTTAAGTATATTAAAAGATTATTAGAGGTGAGGAAGTACATGATCTTAGAGCCCAAAATATGAATATATGTCTCAGAAGCATTGGAAATTTAATAAATTGTATTTAATATAAAAGTGTAAATTACCTGCTGTAGCATGCAAAATACTTCATAACCTTATTTTTTACTAAGGTACACCAGTCTCTACTCCTCTAACTTCCACATTCTACTAACTAAAAGATCTCCTTTTGCTAAACACACTGTGTATTACCTTGAACGTGGGCTTTTGTACATACTTCTCCCTGTAACAGAAACTCTCTCCTCCTCAACTGTCTCCTCCCTACTTTTGTTTTGTACATGCTTTACAATTTTCTTTAAAATTTCAGACTCAGCTTAGACAATATTTTCAATAAAAGTCTGTTTTATTATTGAAGTCACCCATTCTTAACCCTAAAACTATGAAGAACTTTGTGCTGACTTTCACAGAACCCTGCTATTATTTTTGGTCATGTATTGAATTGTACATGAATTTTCAGTCTGCCTTTCTAAGCTAAGGTCTTTTTGATGTTATGGAATGTGTATTGTTCATGTGTATTCCATTTAGCAGTTAAATTAACCAAGTATTGAACAAGTATGTTGCTCAAACTGTGTTTTTGAGAAAAAAACAACCTCCAAATTTATGAAAAACTTAAAAAAAATGGGTACAATTGTGAGATTCCAAGTATATTGTTCTAAATGCAAAACACTCTTTATTTTAAAGTCAAACTCTTATCTTGAAAATGAGAGCTAAGTTCCAAAAAAAGAAAAAACAAACACACAACCATCCCACCACCAAAAACAAAACAAACAAACAAAAAACAGTAGCTATTTTGTTGGCTTTCATCCCGGAATGACAGATCAGCTTCACCTCCCTTGACTAAATCTTATGACCTCGACTTTTCATTATTTATTCAAAATAATTTATGTTGCTCTTATATCTATTCCTCTTTCTGTTTATCTTTTTACAAAAATATGTTTTTCTGTGTATTCTAAGAGGTGATTGACAATAAATGCCTATATCTTTGATAGATTTTATAAAGAACATAAGGTATTTTAGAACAAATGCAATATTTAATTTTAAATGATAGTAGTTATAGATAATGAACATTGAATTTTATTTTCTTTTTATTCTCTGTGAGATTCTTTTAAATAAACAGGATTAGAATCAGGACTGCAAGGAAATAAGAACATTGGTGAAAAATGAGAGTTAAGTACATAAGGGAATATTCACAATATCCATCTCTATGAAACAATTTCATTTTGCAAAAACAAAACAAAATGGATGAAATAATAATTCTGGGTTTTGTTCCCAGATTTCTCATATCTTGATGTGCAACTTAAGGTCTGTTGTGTGTATGCTTTAGCCAAGCTATATAAAAAACAGGTAAAAACTTTCTGTGGTAAACAAGATATCTTAAAGTGTTTTTTAAATTTCTACCAAAGCATTTCAAAATACATACATTATGGGGTTTTTTTTTTTTATTTTCTTTAAGGAAAGAAGGGAATTTTGAAATGAGATATAAAGCAATGTGCCGTACCTATATAAACATTCACTTTGCATATTTTATATTTACAATCAATTCGGAAGTATAGAAAATAAATTATTTGAAATTGTATAACATTTGTTAAAGAGATAGAAATCTTTTACTGAAGAATATAAAGAATTCTATAATGTTTCATTTCAGGTCATTTTAGGAAACATATTCTATTGTATCAACCCATTGGTTAAATATCACGATGGGCCTAGAATATTTGTTAAACTTATGAAAAACCTTTTTTTCCCCCAGTGTAAGTTATTTCTAAAAATGTAGCAGCAATTAATTATATTCTCCATTTTAATGGTCAGTCTTATATGTCACCTTGGTTAGATTAGAGTTCCTAGTCATCCAATAAGAAAGGAACTCAAATGTTTCTGTGAATGTATTTTGTAAATGCAATTAAAGTTCATAATCAATTGATGATAAGTAAGGGAGATTATTGTAGATAATCCAGATGGCCCTGAGTCAGTCAGTTGAAAGGCCTTCAGAACAAAGCTAAAGCTTTCCAGAATAAAAAGTTAGGCTTTTGAACTTCACAGAAGTAATAGTCTCCTCTGCCTGCTACTCTCCCTATGGATATCAGACTTGCTCAGCCAAGTCCTACAATCACATAAGCCAATTCATTGCAAGAAATCCCTTAATACATAACTCTTACTGGTTTTGTTTCTCTTGTTACATGTATCTAGAAGTGTAAACTTGATTCTTATTCCCTTATATTCTTCATCTGCTTCCTGGTTCTTTGGGACCTTTGGAGTTGGCACATAAATCCTTGTCCAAGACTTTGCTTTAGACTGGAAGTGTTAATCAAGCAGTAAGTTTATATGGTGTAAGAAACCAGCAGTAATCAAGGATGAGTTTTTAAATAGAAAAATGTCTCTTTCTTGTATAAGATATAGCATCCACATTCCCTGGAATGGGGTGCAATAACTAGAGAGGACAAGATGATAAGAGAAGATTTTTTACTAAATCTCAATTAATAAACATAAATTGTGTCTCTAGACAGATACAGTGGTCAAATCTAGAATTGTTAAATACATATGATGTAAATAATTTCTTCATAAAAGATTATTTAAATAGTATGTAATGGAGTATTTAAATCATATGAAATAACATATCATTTTGTACAATAGATGTTTCACCTCATTTTGTTTATAGATACAACTTTTAAAAAGTGATTCCTAGTTTAAGAGTTCTAGTTCTAGGTTCTTCAATAAAATTTATTGCAGTGATAAAATGTCCTATATTTGAACTCCAGAACTGCACTGATCACTAGCCACAGATGTCTACCAAGCATTTGAAATATGGTTAGTGAAACTGAGGAAATGAATTTTTTATTTATTGTAGTTAAGTGAAAGTTAAATACTCAGATATTGCTAAGGGCTGCCATGTGGACACTCTAGATCTAAAGTGCATATTTTTCAAAGAGTAACGCTTTGTAGATCAAAGCCTCATTTTATAAAAATACCCTGACTTAATGACTTCATCAATCTGAACTTTTACAATTAGTTCTTTAAATAATGTATGTGTGTATGGGTGTGTGTATATATAATATTTATTAAACACAATGCATTTGATATTTTACTGTTGTAAAATTAAAATAATGTAAAATCACAAGTAATAGCAATTATTTTGGCTGAATATATTGTCTTTAAAAAGTAGGAATGTAGAAACCATACTCATAGTGTCATAAGTGATAAAGGTCTTTTCCCACTACTCAACTTTTTCTCTAAACTCTCTTTTTACCTTGTATAAATTGTCATCATTCCAATCTCTTACAACAAATATTGTCCTCAATCCTCTGGGTAAACCAAGAAATGTCACTGTAAATGAAGAAAAAATAAAATAACATATTTTTAGTTTTTAATATTTTAACCTAAAACTTTTTTTTAACATTTATACAGTTACTTTTCAGATATTTACACTAACCTGAAATATAGTGTCAATATTGATGCACACAGTCAGGGAATTTCTTGCTATTACATATTATGGAAATATTGACCTAAATTATTATGTCAACATCAAGGAGTTTTACAGGTGATTTTCTTTCTTCTAATGAATTTAACTCACAAATTTCAATAAATGTATTTTTAAAATTAAAGATAATTAACTTTATGCATGCCAATTGAGTGATATAAAAATAATTAAATTTGGGAGTCCAATAATGAATTTAAATATATTTTTTCTGGATGTTCTTTGTCTAGGTTAACATTCATTTTTGTTTGTTTTCTTTAATTTCACATCAATGGGTAAAAAATGACAGGGGAAAAATACATTATAAATAATCCACATGTTAAAAACTGAAAGTTTATTAAGTTATTATCTACCAATACTTACAGTGACATATTTAGATTTTTCTTGGGCATGGCAAACTTATTCTTTAGAATAACTTTCTACAGCATTTAAAAGTTTAGTATGTAATGATGCAATTATTCTGGAGTGCCAGACAAAATTAAATGGAATATTGTATTTCCAAAATGTAATAATTTGGTTATTCATCTTAATTTATATTATGTGTATTTAGATTTCTTTGCAGTTAATGGTACAATGAGTATTTTTCATTAAATTCTTTACTGTTTTTCTCATTATAAATCAGCATTTTAGCAATCATATGGAGAGTTGTAAATAGCATGTGTAAAATCCCTTTTTATTGAGTTTGGCTGCATTCTTTCCACAAATGAGAAATTTTAGTTGGATAAATTGGTTTAAATGTATATAACAAAGCACCTACTTACTAAGTTTTGGATTTGAACTACCATGTCATAAACAGTGTACTAGAAATGTAAAATATTAAGGCTGTGGAACTGATTTAATGTTTGCTTCAAAATAAGTAATTCACCTCAACACTTAAAGATCATCTATTTTGTAAATATTTCTTTTTCAAAAACTTATACTGGCTAATACTAGAAAAAAATTCTATAATGAGCAATTTCTAAGTCCAACCAGTCAGGAAGTATTAATTTATCCACACTGTTGTAAGCGTTGTGGAGAATTCATCAAAAAATAAGATGTCCTCAGAGTCTAAAATCATACAGGGCTCATTTGTAAAATGTCTCTTAAATTCTGACAAGCACTTTTAAGCAGTACATGAGTGTCTGAGAATAAACAGTACTGAGTTCATTTATAAAAAGTTCATTTTATTCCCACAAGCACCTTTGAGTAAAGGTTGTATGTCAGAAATTATTAATAAAAAATTAAAGTGATTAATTTCTAGCAAACAAGACTTGGTTAAAAAGCAGGCTAATTATCTGTAGTTCTCAAATGAATGGCCACTTCAATGGAGGAAAAAAAATAAATCAAGAAAATATATTATACTATCAAAGTCACTCATTAAAAATATTACCATAATGATTTTTTGTTCAACAACTTCTTTCTTACTGAATAGCCATTATGAGTACATAAATATAAAAGCTATTCTTATGTCTTTAATGTATATATGATAAACTACTCATTTTTATCACTCAATTGACATTTATTGATTAAATGTTTACTATATTTAATAATTTGCTGACAACAAATAAAAGAATACCAAAGCACATACATATCATTTAAAACTCTGAAAGCATATTACCTACCTTGACATTTTTAATAATATTTTGAAGTAAATAGGTCAATTCCAAGTTTGGGGCTTTTTCACTCCCAAATCAGGAATGTTTGAGACAAAAAGAAAATCTAGAAACTGCACTACACTGTTCTTGATACTGAGGCACCTAGCTGGTCTTCCTTCTTCTCTCCAACTTTCAGAGTCTTCTTATGTTTCTGTTATATATGATGATTTCCATAGTATTTATTGGAAGAAATAGTCAAAAATATTTCTATACCACCTTCCCAAAAACAAAAGGTGAGACTATACAAACATTTTAAAGTTTGGATTTTGCTATGTACTGGTGAAGATTATGCCTTGAGATCAAGTAATATATGTGAAGATACTAATAAGAATCGAGGATCAGAGTAGTTCAATTGGATTGTCTTTAAGAAAAATAAAAGTCACAAACTAACAATAACATAAAAAAAGTTTGTGTTTCTTGTATTTTTCTAAGATGTAAAAGTACTAGGAGGAGAAAGGCATTGCAGTAGAGAAGGAACTACATTATAGTTTTTAAATGTTAAGATAGTGGAATTAGAGCTATTTTGAAAGCTCATTTGACTTGTTGGGCAATCTGTGCTATCTTGAATATGTTCTTTAATATTTCCACATTTTACTTTATCATAAGATAGTTTTAAATATTGTTTAAAAGATTGCTTTGAAGAGACAATGTAATTTGCTGAATATATGCATTAACAGGCAGAATAGAATTTGAATGGAAATTCTAAAAAATATAGATGGAGACTACGTCATTTTCAGAGAATTTAGAGGGTCTGAAAAAAGGGTCGAGATGAATTGGAAGTATAAGCAAGGAAGAAATCCAAGCAGACATATCCCATGTGCAACAAATAAGAGAAAGAATCAAATTGAAGTGACTGAGCAGGGAAATGAATGGAAACTATGCAGTAGGAAATAAATTCTTAAAAAAAAAAAAAAGAAGAAGAAGAAGTTGAGGCTTCACCCAAACTGAACAAAACACAATTTTTAATAATTCTAAATGAAAAATTTTTTTCCCTTGGAAAATTTTAAACTAGGAATAATATATCTTTCTGAACTAGCTTTAGAAGCCTATTTAAGAACTTTGGATAAGTAGTGAATATGCTGTTTGCTACAACTTTTATTCTTTCTGTATACTCTACAACTACTTAAAAATTATCCATTTTGTGTGGTAATCAAAAAAGTTGTATGTATGCACAGTTTAGTGTTTAATTTTCTTTCTTCTTTGATAGTAGAAATTATTTTGCATGTTCTACCAACTACCTTCTTAAACCATGGAGCCAAAACTGTTTCTATGTCAACAGAATACGTTTTCTTGGACTAAACTATTTTTTGAAAACTTAAATCCATACTATAAAGAAGGAAAAAATTTTCTTATAGTAGAGAACAAAAACCTGTTGATATACAATTTTGTAGTAGTGACTTGAGGTCAAACAACTTTTGAAGATACTAAAGAATTTGAATGTTACAGCCAAAGGTAGAAGACACACAATTTTAAGGAAAATAACTGTGCCCAGTTTAAAATAAAGTCATCAAGATAAAATCCACATTTGTTGTTGATATTTAACAAATTACACAACTCTCTGCGCCTAAATTTATTTCATTTCACTTGAAGTTGCTCTGAATATTAAATGTTTTCTGTTCTTTAAAAGTGCTTAGTGTAATAACCGGTAGGTCCTTTTTCCTAAATTACTGTCTTGTTTACACTTACCTTTAGACAGCATATGGTACTTCTCCATTCTTTATCTTAAAAATGGTTATTTTCATCCCACTTGTTCCCTCTGTAGGACTCTGATGACAACATCAGTTAGGATTAAGCTGCATTCTGCCCATAATTATCTGGTTAAATGAATCAAGTTGAAACAACAGAAAATGTAAAATTATGATAGATAGTTCCTTATCTTAACAGGTCAAAAGGTATATTGCCCAGCACTTTGGGAGGCCGAGACGGGTGGATCACAAGGTAAAGAGATCAAGACCATCCTGGTCAACATGGTGAAGCCCGGTCTCTACTAAAAATACAAAAATTAGCTGGGCATGGTGGCGCATGCCTATAGTCCCAGCTACCCAGGAGGCTGAGGCAGGAGAATTGTTTGAACCCAGGAGACAGAGGTTGCGGTGAGCGGAGATCGCCCCATTGCACTCAAGCCTGGGTAACAAGAGCGAAACTCTGTCTCAAAAAAAAAAAAAAAAAAAAAAAAAAGGTATATTGTAGGATTTTCAATAGCTTTACGTTAAAATTCTGAAAGATATGTTTTAATGGCTTTTACATTTTGTCAGATAAGGGTCAAAAGAAGAGACCTTACATGTACTTACCAGGAGCACTTATCCTTTTGGCTTTAAATTTTTAGGAAAAACTTTTTCCTGAGGTGACCAAATACAATAACTTTGGATTTATCCTTTAATTCCTTGCTCACATGTGCTGAATAGTTTTCTGCACAATTAGCTTGCTTTCCATTTTACCTTACATAGTAGAAACCCACATCAACAAATCTTTCAAAATCATATACCTACGTACACACGTACATATGTGAGTGTATTTATAAACAGATATATAATTATTGCTCTATTGTTTATGTGTATACATTTACCATTATTAACATATTATTTGAACAAGCATTTATTGAGAGCCTAGCAGGTGCCAGACTGGCTACAATATAGTTGTTAGGGACACAGGGCTAAAACAGAGTCTCTGTTCTCAGTTTCACAGGCAAAGGCAACAGGACAGTCATTTCAAAGCTACAAATGCATAGCTTTGGAGAAGTACATCTAAGGCATGGGTAGCACATGTCAAAATTTGTTTAAGTCACTAAAGAGATAAGCAGCAGGATGGTAAATCTGACTTAAAAGAGAAGGTATGAGGCTAAAGTATATTTGGCCAATAAAGAAAAGAATGTTAAAATTAGGTTGTAGAATTGTAAAATATAGATCCATAATTGATATTAAAGCTGTATTTATATGGAGTTATCTTTTCTAACAAATAGAAATCATGAGCATTTCTATCAGACAAGAATTATGTAAATCATCAATATTCCTCAGGATAGCACCTGACATTCCAGATGCTGGACCATAATGAGGAACAAAGAGACAGTCAAACAATAGGGAAACCCTTTTGGCTCCTTCTGAAGATAATTTCAGGCACACCTTTTGAACAATGCTCTAAGAAAACATTGACAATCTACATGATGGTCATTTGCCATATTTTCAAATTCTGGATCAATGTTGTGCACATTTGTTTAAGGAAGACGAGTAACCAGAAATTGTAAACAATATCATGAAATGACTTGAGATTCGGGAAATACTTGCCTGAGGTATTCTTTATAAATGTTTTAAGTAAAAGAATGAGCTGAATAAAATAATTTCCAAATACATTCGTCATGCAACCAATTTCTTAAAATTGCCATATTCAGTGCTCTAAGGATTGTTATTTTGACCTAACCTGTTGTGTTGAATGCTTATGAAAATTTTACTGACTATCCCGGTGGCCCACAGTAATTAACTTTTATTTTCTTCATAGTCCATCAATTTAATCTTTCTAAATCCCATTTGGTAGGTGCCAGATACAGCTGCTATCTTCCGAAGTCTCCAAATCTTGATGTGGCTGTATGTTCTTTATCTTCTCCATGTGTATAAGGAGATTTGCAGCTTCCATGGTTATTATCTCAGCCCACCCTGTGCAACGCAGAACCAAGTAGGGCTCTCTAGAGTAAAACCCTCTGCTGGGCCATCTGTTCATATAGGACTGTTTAAGATATAATTTGCATTTACTATATTCCATAGGAAACCATAGTAATGTTCCCTCTTGGGCAAATCTATCACATAGATATTGCCACTGAATTTTTAAAGCCAACTTTAAAAAAACAAATGATAATATAACACCCATTAATTCAATTGGGAATATAATGTAGCTCCCTAATCCCACACAAACGTGTCATCTCCAAGAGCAGATGTTAATACAAAAATAAAAATCAGAATATAAAAATCACAAATCAACACTTGTATTACTGAACAAACATCTCCACATTAAACCACATCAATACTATTTTATACTTGTGGGGCTCTTTGTAGGCAAAAATTGAAGAAAGAAGGTTTATATAGCTCAGGTATTAACTTGCCTTTTCAATCTTAGCCTTTATGCTGGGTTAGAACTTTACAAAATATGTTGGTAAAAAATAACTCACATGTGGTTTCAGATTTTATGAAGGATTTAGCACTAAACCTGATCATTAAATAAAATATTTAAAACCTTTCAACATTTTAAGCAGAAAATTCATGCTATTATTTCATTTGTCACTTTTTCTTGAGGACTCTTAAATCAAGAATTCCATGTTAATGCTCCATGGTTTCAGCATAAACCAAGCTGGTATTTTACTCTGTGTAAGGTATCCCTGATCTACTTAAAATGATGTGCACTAAACCTCCCATAAAGAGTTTTTAGTCATACTTTAATACATTGGAGGGGAAAAACACAGCTATTATCTGGTGGCTCATTTTAAAACAGCAGGGGCGGAATAACACAGGGACCTTGTTGGAATCTTGTTGTTGTTGTTGTTGTTGCAATTGAGCTGATTGTTTAACAACAATCCAAATGTAGATTTACTTTTGGAATATCTTTCAATGACAATTAAATACCCACATTCTTTAACCTTCTCTTACACATTTTTATTTAGCCTGTAGTCCTTAAACAGGCTCGTTGCCTATTGGTTATCACTATTATCATCATGAAAATAAAGTTATTATTATTGGAATAATAATACACATTTGTTTTGAAAACAAACACAGAAAATTCAATGTATGAAAAGAAAAAAATAGCTAAAATAATTGCTTTACTTCTATTAAGAAATATGCATCATTATTAAACTTAGGTGAGTATCATTTCTCCTTTTATTTTCATGTGGAAAGATTAGGAGGGCCAGATAGATCAAAATACTACTATAAAAACTTCATTGTATAGTATTGAGGGGCTGTGTTAAGGCAAACTGAGTCCACAAGGGGCGTGGTTTCAAAGGCAGGAATTTTCCAGTGCCATGCTTCGGGAATGTAAAGTTCTTTGTCTGACTTTTCCGCACCTGGCCTAAGTAGAAATTCCAGGTGTGCTTCTTTGTTCAAAAAGCCAACAAAATGCTCTGGGAGGAAGGGCTTCTGTTGTGGACCTAATAGCCAATCCAGTATCAAAGTCAAAGATCAATCCCTCCAGAAGTTTGAAAGAACACCTCTCATTGGACAAGAACATGAATGGGGTGGAAATAACTCTAAGGTTAAAAACCCACTGCTCCTTACCTATCCAGATATCCCCTCCGCATTCCTCTCCCATGGCAGCGTGGGAGCTCTCTCTCTCCTTCTCTCTTTCCCTCCTTTCGCCTAATAAATCCCTCTCTGCTAAACTCTTTGGGTTCATGATATTTATTTGAACAGTAAGCTCACCATGCCTCCAGGGATCCTTCCCCTATTCCTGGGGCAAGAGAGGCCAAGGACCTGGGCACCTCCAATCTGGGAAACTGAAAGCATCTTCCCCATGCTGCTGCTCCCTCTCACACATTATGTCTTTGACAAGACAGCCAGGAGCAAATGTCAGAGCAGTGAGTGTTTCAGGCCCCTTTCGCTTGCAAAAATCTGTCCTATTTGCTTCTTTTAAATCCACTAAGGAGAAAGCAGCCAGCAGGCATAGCTGCACTGAGCCAGCATAGTTGCCTAGGCAGGCCCGGCACAGCCTTTCAAAAGTTCAGTGGCCAGACTTAAAGACATGGTGCCAGGCTTTCTCCACACCAGTTTCCTTTTCTTGCTGCTCTCTGTTTCTTGGGGCCAAGTCAAGGACCAGGTGGTGGCACAGGGAGGGGCTCAACATACGCCCATGGCCCTGGTGGCTGCCATGGTGGACAGTGGCACCACGGGGGGTGTGGCATTGGCAGCTCTGACCCCGGGCTGGGCAGAGGCAGCCCAGAGACCCATGCCCACAATACCCTCAGGCTTATGCCTATGGGGACCTCCTGCAGCATAAGTGTCAGGGTCATTTCCCTTAGTCTACAGTGCTAGATTATGTCCTAATGGAGCTAGAGTCTATCAGTAGGTACTGGAGGCTATAAGACATTGTGTTTTGTTGTCACCCACACTTTCCCAATCCAACTGAATTGTGCCAGAAACTAATGATGTACAATTTGTCTTGCCCATGATCGGCTCTCCATATGGCAGAACCTGGGTCTGAGGCTCAGATAGTTACTTACAAGCCCCATAACCCTAGGACATGTTCCTATAATGAAAGATGGGGTGGAGGAGGAGGCCTAGGTCATGAGAGCATTGCTCCAGCCTCTGCCAAACCCCATCAATTACCTTCCTTAAGGTTGTGCTTAGAAGTCCCTACCAAGGAGTATATCCTCCTGTGGTAGTTTTATGATCAGGTCTATGTTAATTGAACTCTTGCTGGGGCATATTGGCACCCGTCACCCAAGACTCACTGGCCTACTTCTTCAAGGTTGCTCCAGTACAGGGCCACTAATCCCAGCAGTCCCCATGTCCTTATGGTGGCCAATGAGGACATTTAGACAGTGAGAGTATGCCCATAATGCTGGTAAGTGTGATTAAACCTGGCACATGGGAGAGCCCAGAAGATGATCATGCATCTAGGGTGCAAGGAAACTGCAAAGTACTATAACTGGGGGATGCCCCAGGGCTAGCAGTTGCAAGGACTAACTAGAAAGGTGGACATTCCTGTGTTCAATTTCAGATGGGTCCTACTATTCCCAAGGCAAAATCGTCCTTAAATTGTATTCCGGATAATTGGGACCAATTTGACACACAATCTTTGAAGAAGAAGTGGCTCATTTTTCTCCGCCAAACAGTGTGGCCAGAATACCCTCTCCCAAGTGGAGAACCCTGGCCTCCTAAGGGAAGTATAAATTTTAACACCATTCTACAATTAGATCCGTTCTGTAAGAGCAAATGTAAATGGATTCAGGTCCCTTATGTGCAACTTTTCCTTTCTCTAAGGAATAATCCTCAGCTATGTAAGGCCTGTACCCTATGCCCTACTGACCCCTCCTCAGGACTACCCCCACATTTAGAACCCCCTGTGGCTTCTCCTTCCACTGATACTGACCAGGTCTCCTCATCTCCTATAACCCATGAGGAATCAGGGAAGGCCAAAGTGGCCAAGCTACCTTAAACTACTAGGGTGCCCTAACTCCGCCCCCTACAGGCAGTTGAAGGGAAATTTTGCCTAACCAAAGTATATACATGCTTTCATTTTCTGACTTAAAGCAAATCAAGGAGGACTTAGGAAAATTTTCAGATGAGCTGGACAAGTACATAGACGTTCTGCAGGGCCTGGGTCAGTCCTTTGAATTAGATCTGAAAGATACCATGTTATTGCTTAGTCAGACTCTAACCAGCAATCAGAGAGAGGCTGCTCCAGCAGTGGATCACAAGTTTGGGGACATCTGGTACCTTAGCCAGGTGCATGACCAAATGATGCCAGAGAAAAAGGATGGATTCCCTACAGCAGACAAGTAGTCCCTAACATGGACCCTCACTGGGACCCTGACTCAGAACAGGGGAACTGGAGCTGTAGGCATCTATTAACCTGCATACTTGAGGGATTAAGGTGAACTAAGAAAAAGCCCATGAACTATGCAATGTAATCCACCATAACTCAGGGAATGGAAGAAAACCCAATAGCCTTCCTTGAGCAGTTATGAAAGGCCTTAAGAAAGTATACTCCCCTGTCACTAAACTCCATCGAGAGTCAGTTAATATTAAAAGACACATTTATTATTCAATCAGCATCAGACATTAGGAGGAAGCTCCAGAAGCCGGCCCTGGGGCTAGAACAGAGTCTAGATCATTACTGAATCTAGCAACCTCCATGTTCTATAATAAAGAACAGGAAGAACAGGCTGAAAGGAATAGGCAAGACAGGAGAAAAGACACAGCCCTAGTCATGGCCTCAGGCAAGCAGACCCAAGGGGCTGGGAAGACAGAAAGTCTTGGGTTAGCCGCCAGTCTGGCAGAGCTTGCTCTCAAGCCTACTGGGACACTTTAAGAGAGATTGTCCCCAGAGGAATGGGCCACCTCCTCATCCTTACCCACTGTGCCATGGGTATCACTGGGAGGCACACAGTTCCAGGGGGTGAAGGTTCCCAGGGCCTGAGATGGCTAACCATCACCCTCACTGAGCCCCGGGTAAAGCTAACCATAGAGGGCCAGGAGGTCAATGTCCTGGACACTGGTGCGGCCTTCTCAGTTTTGCTCTCCTGTCCTGGATCGTTGTCCTCCAAGTCTGTAACTCTCCGAGGAGTCCTAGGACAAGCAGTCTCCTGATATTTCTTCCAGCCCCTAAGCTGTAATTGGGGAGATACACTCTTCTCTCATGCCTTCCTCATCATGCCAGAAAGTCCTACTTCCTGACTACAGTGGGACCTGTTAGCCAGAGCAGGAGCCATTATTTATATGAATATCATCAGGAAGGAAAACCCTCTCTGTCACCCATTATTTAGAGAAGAAATTAATCCCAAGGTTAGGGCAATGGATGGGCAATTTGGATGGGCAAAGAATGCCTGCCCAATTCGAATAAGGCTAAAGGATCCAACTTCTTTTCCTTACCAAAGACAGTTCCCCCTAAGAACAGAAGCCAAAAAGGGGCTACAGGATATTGCAAGGAACTTAAAAGCTCAGGGTCTAGTAAAGTCCTGTAACAGACCTTGTAATACTCCAATTTTAGGAGTACAAAAACCTAACGGACAATGGAGGCAGGAGCAAGATCTCAGGCTTATTAATGAAGCTGTGACACCTTATACCCAGCTGCACCCAACCCATACATCTTGCTCTCTCAAATACCAGGAAAGGCACAGTGGTTTACAGTTCTGGGCCTTAGTTATGCCTTTTTCTGTGTTCCGTTATATCCTGACTTCCAGTTTTTGTTTGCTTTAGAGACCCTTTAAACCAAAATTCTCAGCTTATGTGGACAGTGTTACCCGAAGGCTTTTGAAACAGCCTCCAGCTGTTTGGCCAGGCTCTAACTCAGGACCTTAGTCATTTTTCACATCTGGGTACCCTGGTTCCTCAATATGTGGATGACTTACTTTTAACTGCTAACTCAGAAACCCAGCATCAGCAGGCCACACAGGACCTCCTACACTTTCTAGCCACCTGTGAATATGAGGTTTCCAATTTAAATGCCCAACTTTGTAGGCAAGAGGTAAAATACCTAGAGCTTGTCTTGTCTAAGGGGACTCAGGCCCTTGATGGAGAACATCTCTAACACATTCTGGCCTTCCCCCACCCAAAGACCTTAAAATGGTTGTAGGAATTCTTAGAAATGACTGGTTTCTACCAATTGTGAATTCCCAGATATGGTGAAATAGCCAAACGCCTATACACTCTGATTAAGGAGACCCAAAAGGTGAACACCCACCTAATGGGACCCTATAGCTGAGGCAGACTTTCAGACCCTGAAGCAGGCACTACTGCAAGCTCTAGCTCTAAGCCTTCCTACAGGGAACGACTTCTCCCTACATGTTGCAGAAAAGTCAGGAGTGGCACTGGGGGTTCTCACCCCTACTCAGGGTACCACGCCACAACTGGTGGCATACCTAAGCAAGGAAATTAATGCAGTAGCCAAAGGCTGGCCACACTGCTTGCAGGTTGTAGCCACGGTGGCTATACTGGTCTCAGAAGCTGTTAAAATAGTACAAGGGAAAGATCTATCTACTTCACATGATGTAGCTGGAATTCTGGCCTCTAAAGGAGGCTTGTGGCTGTCCGACAACCACTTACTCAAATATCAGGCCTAATGCTCGAAGGGCCTGTACTTCAGCTGCGCACATGTGCAGCCCTCAATCCAGCTACCTTTCTTCCTGAGGAAGGGGCAGACAAAGAACATGTCTGTCAGCAGGTTATAGCCCAGAACTATGTGGCTCAAGAGATCTCTTAGAAACTCCTCTAGCCAATCCTGACCTTGACCTAGACACTGATGGAAGTTCATTTATGGAAAATGGAGTTCAAAAGGCAGGATATGCAGTAGTCAGTGATCAAACAGTGCTTGAATGTAATTCCCTTCCTCCTGGAACTAGTGTCCAGCTGGCAGAACTAGTAGCCCTCACTCGAGCTCTAAAATGAGGAAAAGGAAAGAGAATAAACATATACACAGATTCCAAATATGCTTGCCTGGTCCTGCATGCCCATGTTGCCATATGGAAGGAAAGAGAGTTCCTAATCTCGACAGGAACTCCCATTAAACGTCATAAGGAAATTTTAAGCTTCTTACAGGCTGCCCAAGATCCCAAAGAGGTAGAAGTTTTACACTGTTGGGGTCACCAGAAAGGAGATGGGAAGGGACCAGAGGGCAATTGTCAAACTAACCTAGAGGTAAAATGAGGAGCTAAACAAGAATTTATAGAAAAACCTTTAATATGGAAAAACCCTCTCAGGGAACTAGACATCAGTGTGCAATCTCCCAGGGACATAATCTTCCTTCATGATGGCTAGCTACTGAACAGGGAAATGTATTAAAACCCTACATTAAACCGTCCATATGGGTATAAAGAATACACATCGGATGGTCAAATCTGTATTTAGAGAGAAAGGTCTCTTCAAGGCTGTCCAAGAAATAGTCAAAGGATGTGAAATATGCCAGAAAAATAATCTCTGGCACAATGCAAAGCTCCTCCTGGGGAACAGTGAACTGGTCATTACCCAGGTGAGGACTGGCAAATAGACTTTACCCATATGCCTAAGTTTGGGGGATATCAATATCTGTTAGTATGTGTAAATACCTACATAAACTTGGTTGAGGCTTTCCTCTGTAGAACAGAAAAAGCCCAAGAGGTAATACAAGTTCTGATTAATCCCTAGATTCAGACTCCACCTCTACCTTCAAAGTGATAATGTCCCTGCCTTCAAAGCTGCAGTGACCCAAGGAATTTCCAGGGCATTAAGAGCACAGTAGCATCTCCACTGTGCTTGGAGGCCTCAGCCCTCAGGAAAAGTGGAAAAGATGAGTGAAATTCTTAAGAGACACCTAAAGAAATCAGCTCAGGAAACCCACCTCCTGTAGCCTTCTCAATAACCAATAGCACTCCTAAAGGCTCAAAACTCTCCTCAGAAAATAGAACTCAGCCCCAGATGCTTTATGGAAGGCCTTTTCTTACTAATAATCTTGTATTAGACAAGGAAATGGTAGATCTAATAAAAGATATAACCTCCTTGGCTAAGTACAAACAGTCTCTTAGGACCTTACCTGAAGGACACCCTAGGGAAAAAGGGAAAGATTTGTCCTTCCCTGGAGACTTGGTGCTTGATAAGTGTCTCCCCTCAGACTCTCCCTCTCTATGCCCATCTTGGGAAGTGCCATTTTCAGTTATTCTCTCTATCCCAATGGCAGTTAAGTTGGTGGGAATTGACTCATGGATTCATCACACTTGGCTGAAGCCTTAGACACCTCCTGATAAAGTCACAGACCCTCCACTCCACAGCCTGAAGTTCCAGGAGATGACCCTTAGTACACCCATGAGCTGTTAGAGGATCTACATTTGCTCTTCTAACAAAATCCCAAGGAAAGTAACTACTCATAAGCCTAACTTACATCCTGGCATTAACAGGACTGTCACTCCTAACTTTATTTTTTGTGACCAGACTCTATACAATTGCCCCTACAGATTGGCCTAATAGCTCCCCTCTCCTCCTTCCTGTGCCCCCCATGACAATTTACACCACCTCTCAGGTGCACAGCCTTCTCTTGCCAAGGCCACGCCATACTCAAACCCCAATTATTTCATGAGGTGGTGGAATTATAGGAGAACCTGGTACTGGCATTGGAAGAGTTATTACCTCTACTCAGTCTTACTATAAGCTATCTCTGGAGTCAAATAATAACACAAAAAAAGGTTGCTTATTCTCTCTGCAAATGCAGCTCACTCTGCAAAAGGAGATTAACTCTTTAGCTGCCATAGCTCTTCAAAATAGAGGGACCCTGGATCTAACAGCAGAGAGAAAAGGAAATTGTCTCTTTCTAGAAAAAGAATGCTGTCACTTTATAAACTAATCAGGTATTATCTTAAACAAAGCTAAAGAATTCTGGGATTAAATCAAATACAGTGCTAAAGACTTCAAGAAACAGGATCATGGAGCTTGTTTAACAACTGGCTATCCCGGCTGTACCCTCTCTTAGGTCCATTTATAACCATTCTATTATTCCTGGCCTTTGGGCTTGTCATCCTTAACCTTCTCATCTAATTCATTTCTTCTAGCATTAAGGCCATGAGGCTACGAATGGTCATACAAATGGAACCCCAGATGTCCTTGGCTCATGAGTTCCATTGTGAACCTCTGGATCAACCTGCACCCCTGGAAGTCTCCCGTCTGGATGAAACCTCAACTTCAGGGCCCCTTCTCTGCCACAATTCAGCAGGAAGTAGCTAAAGAGCGACACCCGTGTCCCAACAGCAGTTGGACCTTCCTGTTCAGAGTGGGGACGGAGGGACTGTGTTAAGGAAAACCAAGCCCACAAGGGGTGTGGCTTCAAAGGCAGGAAATTTCCAGTGCCATGCTTCCATCCATGTCCCTATCCTGCAGGTAAAGTTCTTTGTCTGACTTTTCTGTAGGCGGGCTAGGTAGAAATTCCAGGTGTGCTGCTTTGTTCAAAAGACTAACAAAAAGCTCTGGGAGGAAGGGCTTCTGTTGTGGACCTAACAGCCAATCCAGTATGGAAGTCAATGATCAATCCCTCCAGCAGAAGTTTGAAAGAACACCTCTCATTGGACAAGAACATGAATGGGGTGGGAATAACTCCAAGGTTAAAAACCCACTGCTCCTTACCTATCCATATATCTCCTCCATATTCCCCTCCCATGGCAGTGTGGGGGCTCTCCTCTCATTTTCTTTCTGTGCCTAATAAATTGCTCTCTGCTAAACTATTTGGGTCCATGATATTTATTTGAATGGTAAGCTCACAGTGCCTCCAGGGCCCCTTCCCTGATTCCTGAGGCAAGAGAGGCCAAGGACCTGGGCACATGGGATCCGGGAAATTGAAAGCATCTTTGGGACTCCTCTGCTTCCTCCCCCTGCCCCCTTTAGAGTATTATGTGGTAATCTGAATGTACATTATTAAATGCTATTTCAATTAGGACAAGAAAAGCAAGTAAAACAGAAAGCAAAATATAGTTCAGATTCACAGAGCATAGTTTAGACAACAAATATGTTCTGAAAGATTTCTATAACTATGAATTTAAAATGATATTAGGAAAAACTGTATGAAGTCACAATGTCTTGACTGTAGGTAATTTCATTTGCCTCTCTTGTGATGAAGTTTTTAGTGCTCACATATTCCTTCTTACTACTCAGCTTTGATTTTTGTTAGTTCTAGTATCACTGTTTCCCTCTCAAGTTTTAAATTATTTTTTTCTCAGCAATAATTTGAACAATTTACATGAAATAAGGGCTTACACTCATTTTATCCTTGGCTTCTTTATTTTTAAGCCCTTTATTTTGATACGTATCCTCTCTTAAATTGGGAGATTCCTTAGTAAAGTTGCGTCTTTATTCCTTCCTTTTTGCCTTCCTGTTTTTCTTTCTTCCTTCTTTTTTCTCCTTTCTTCCTGCCTCCCTCTTGCTCTTTTTCTTTCTTTTTCTTTTTTTCTCCCTTCCTCTTTTTTCTCTCTCCTTTCTTTGTTCCTTCTTCCTTCCTTGCCTCCCTTCCTCCTTCCCTCCTTTTCTTCTCTCCTTCCTTCCTTTTTTTTTTTTTTCAAGAAGAACAAATACATGTACTTACTGACTCCTTTCATCTTTTAAATATCTATCTCTTCAAGCACAAAATATTGCTTGGGTTTAATATTATTAGGTCACTTTTTCTTCATAACTCTGTAAATGCTACTCTAGTGTTTTCTAAGATTGTTTCTATGGAGACATTTGATGCTAGATTGATGTTTTTACTTTCTAAGTTATTTTGCATTTCTTCCCAGGGTTCCAACCTCCTTTCTTCATTTTTGGGGATCAATAAGTTAACCATAAGTTTAGTTCTGTACTAAATTTTCCTGTAATTTCTATATTTTAAAATCAGCGACTTGAAGTTTTTCTTTACTTCAAAGAAAATTATCCATTTCACTTACTGAGTTTACAAATTTAGGACAACTTACTATTCTTATGTTTCATTGTTTTAGCCTATCCCTCTATAAATCAGCTTCTCTCCCTTTTAAATATTTTTTTCTTCTTTCACTTGCATCATTGCCAGTTCATACTCATCTACCTTGCTGTAAAGTAACAGTAAATTTTCTACTGCTGTATTCGCCTTTATATTAACTGAATGCTTTTAAAAATAATTAAGGATGTTCATACCATAGAATATTATTCAGAAATGACAGCTAACAAACCACAGCTACCAAAGCAATATGAATAAATATCACAAACAAACACTTAGTGGAAAAAAGGCAGACAAAGTAAAATAATATTCTATGACTTCAGATATAGGATTTTAAAACATAGGCTAAAAATTATCCTTAGATATAAAAGTAATTGTTATTTTGGGTAGGAGGCAAAAGGTGATGTTTTCGGAGGGAATGAGGAGAGTTCATAGAAGCTGGCAAGATTCTATCATTTGACCTGGATTATGGTTGTAGCATAAATATTGATGCTATAATAGATAATTATGCCATAACTAATATTTTTGTCAATGAGTAACATATTTTTAGTCTTTTTAACATATGTGACATTGTTAAAACCTTGATAGCATCTAAAATAGAAAACAAAATAGTCTGAATGATCAAAATTTATAATTTATGTTATTAAAAATTTATTCCACATTAAGATTATGAAAATTTATAAATCAGTATATGCTAATTATAAAAAGCAATGTATTCTTTGAGATACTTTAGTAATCAAATTTTTCCCCCTTAAAAACTTTTTCACTAAAACCTCACAGAGGTGAATTTTCAGCTGAAAAATAAAAAGTGGTTTTAAATTTAAAAGATTGTTTTTACTTGTCTTTGTTCTTCATATGACAATTACCTAGATCATCCATCATAAGTCATATGATCTCAGGTTTTTTTCCATAGATACTCATCTAATTGAATTTGTTAATATTCTCTTATCCAATCATTTTTAAGGATTACCCAAAACTTTAACATTTATTATATATATATTCCTTTACCTGACAGGTTAGGTAATGTAAAATGAGGCCTATCCCACCTTACCAACTCATGTCATACTACTTAGTTCATCCTCTTCAGTAAGTGGTCTTCAGCCTTGCCCTAGAATCACTGCTATCATTATGATCATTATAATTATCACTCCTCTAAGAGCTTAACACATAATTTATAACCTAATAACTCTGTGCAAAAAGGTATTATCACTACCTTTATTTTACAGTTAAGTAAACTAGAATACAGTTTATATAATTTGCCGAAGCTCATATATGTAGTAGGTAGCTGTTTTACAATAAGAAGCCATGTGCAATAAGATATTTACAAAAATCCTTACGCTTGAATTTAACAGAAAAGATAAAAGAGAGTAAAAGAAAACATTTCTTATATTAAATAATACCTATCAACCTTGTATAAAGACCAATTTAATGTACATTTTTGTTTACTATCTTCCTTTTAATAGAAATGTTAAAATCTTAGCCATATAACAGTACAAAGGACCATCATAATACCATTACATCTTATACTCACGTACTGATACACTGTCACCTAAGTAAAGGAAAATACAAGCTTAAGTCATGTGTGCAATTGTATATGCTTTGTCTCATTTTCAGAGATCATTGAAATCATATGATATATAATGTTTTTCTTCCTTTTGATACCAACATTTATTTTGGTATGTTTCAAAATCATGCGTACCATGCATACACTACAGAAGTAAAAAGTAAACATGCAATTTTCTCAGTTTATGATATTTTATTTTGTACAGTTACTGAATCAGTTTTCTCTAGAAAAGTATAGAGACCACATAATGCAAAACTCAGCCCAGTGGATCTCTTCCCTCATCAAGACTTCCCAGGGGAAAAAAAAAGCAGGCCATATAACACATATGTACACAGTCCTGAGCTGACTTTCTTACAGACATGCCATTTAAACAGACTTTAGATCTGTGAGAATTGAATACAAACAATAAATCTACTGAGGCTGCAGGAGACTCTGAGAGAAAAGATAGGGCTGAGAACTTGTTAGATTCCTTCTGAAGACCTCTCTCTCTCTCACACTGCTTAACCCATTTGGTTGTAGCAATAGGAGCCACATTTCCAGATGTGTTTGGGACAGTTACTAAGCAGTAAGAGCTGTGGTCCAGCTTAAACAGAGGTTTAAAACAGATTAATCAGGCAGGAGAAGTCATGTGTCTTGGAGTACATCTCAAAAGAAGAACTACTGAAAGCATTCTAAAACTTAGGGCTCATATCAGAGGACTTAGTTATCTGAGTCTAAGATCAGTATTAAAAATAACTTTAGAAATATGGATAAATGCATATTATTAAGTTCATCTAAATGTTTCCATTTTTTCACTTTTGTTTCTTTTTTTACTACTTAATCTGTAACATGTTTTAAGCAATTATCAAAAAATCAGAAAGGCTATAAACAAATTGTTTTCTGCTGCTATAAATGATAATTTCCTAAAGATAAGAATTCTATGAGTTTCTATATTAAGACAGTCAACTATCTATTTTATTAGCATTTACTCAGGTCCAAATATTATACTAGGTAGTAGACTACAGGAATATCCCATCATATTTCTTTCAAGGAACTTTTTGCTTTGTCAGACAGACAGAAGAGAAAACCAGTGATCAGTGCATTGAAAATGTGTTTTAGAAACTAATCAACACAAAAGGCCATCATTGATAATGCAATGATTGAGTGAGAGTAGTTTTTTCTTAGAGAGTTTTAACTCAAAATAGATGTTAGCAAAGTGGACCCAGGGAGGAGGTCCCATATGAAGTAAATTGATCTCTCTTCTATAATCAGCATTAATAACTGGATAAATATCACCTATCTAAAAGCTTTGAGATTCTTCTAGAAGCATGATTACTTACAACCATGAACATTCCCTAGATTCGTTTGTTTTGTGTTGCCATCACAAAAACCTGAGACTGGGTAATTTATAATGAACAGAAAATTTCTGGCTCACAATTCTGAGGTTGGAAAACCCAGGATCAACAGGCAAACATCTGGAGATAGCCTTTCTGCTGCATTATATGATACTATGGCAGGTGGTGAGAGGATTACAGAGGCAAAAGAGGGCCAAATGGCCCTTTTATCACAGCATCAATATTACCTTAAAAGTTCCACTTCTTAGCCAGGCACAGTAGCTCACTCTGGTAATCCCAGCACTTTGGGAGGCCGAGGGAGGCGAATCACTATGGCAGGAGTTCCAGACCAGCCTGGCCAACATGGTGAAAACTTGTCTCTACTAAAAATACAAAATACCAAAAATACAAAAAAATTAGCTGGGAGTAGTGGTAGGCACCTGTAATCCTAGTTACTGGGGGTTATGAGGGTGAGGCTGGAGATTTGCTTGAACCCGGGAGGCGGAGGTTGCAGTGAGCAGAGATCGCACCACTGCACTCCAGCCTGAATGCCGCAGACTGAAACTCCGTCTAAAAAAAAAAAAAGTTGTATTTGACTGTGTATGTGTGTGTTACAATGTCTGTCAGAGAGCTATGGGAACCTTTCATCAACTGATGGGGAGAAAAGCGTAACATTGAAGAACAGCTATTGTGAAGCTTTCAAGAGAGAGCAGCGATAATTTTGATAAGATTTGTTTGTGTTAGTGTACCCAACAGTAGACAGGGGTAACGATGGACAAATTTACTGTCCCCATCCCATCCTTTGCCTGGAAATTTCTTCATTTCCAATAGTATTTTATCCTCCAACTGAAATAATTCCACAAATGGAATCTGAAAGGGAAATAAAAGCCTACTGAAAGTAAATATTTCTTATACTTGCTACTATCTTTTCTGACAATTAAATATCTGGATAGATATGCTAAGCCAAAAATATGGTTGATTTTCTAAACTGTATAATTCTTAGTAAATTATTATAAGCAGAAATATCAAATAAAAATTTAGCATATAAAGTTTTTTTAATTTAAGAGCTTTGAAGATGTATCAATATTAAATAAGCTTTAATTATTTTATAGTAAACATTTGGTAATATATTTTAAATTTGTACTCCACATAAAATATTCTTGGAAAATATTTAAATAACCAATATTTAATAAATATCCTGAAATAAGCTAGGAAGAAATATTTTTAGAGAATCAGAAATTATGAATATAGGGAAACAAGAGACAATGTGACCACAAGTGATGAACACTTTTGGGTCACTATTAACCTCTTGACAAAAATACACTGTATTCATGAAGGACAAAATTAAAAACTCCTATCCTTCATCTAGGAGAAATAGTACATTCCTTCATATAATTTTTCAGTGGGTTGAAAATTCAGAGTTCTTCAGGCTACATACAGCTGAAGAGGAACTTTAATGATGAAAAGAAAATCTAATCTTTGATAAATTTAAAAATAGGTAAACATCACTGGACTTCAAATTCACTTCCTGCTTCACAAAAGAAGTAGACTCCACACACTAGTGACTCTGCCAAGGTTTTAACATTCCGTAATATCCCAGCAGCGCACACTAAAGAAAATGGAAAGCAAATACCATGCCAAGATTAGACGTTTGCAGTTCTGCCTGCTTTTCCAACTCTCATCACACTCAGACACCAGGGACTGAAACAACATCATTTTAAACTTAAAAGTAAAGTTTGTCATGTGAAAATTGCAGATGAAATAAATCCTAGATAAGCATGCCCTTTTCTCTCAGGGAAAAAAAAAACCGCAAACTGGATTATAAGGATCAAATTACTCCACTGCGTTGAGACATGTTCAAATATTCAGTTATGCACTATGCATTTGCAATTTATGCATTCTTATTACACTTCTGGTTTTGTCATGTACTAATGCTGGATAAACAGATTCTCTGCAAAATAAACTCTATTTAAGAGATGTTAAGTTTAAGATACATGCACATGAAAGCCAGCAAATGCAAAACTAAAGCTGCCTAAAGGTGTTTTAGACTGTCCTGCTGGGGAAGAACACACATTCCCAAACGCAGGAAAAGGATCAAAATTAAAGGTTAGCATGTCTAGAAAATTGTTTATATTTTATTCATCCTTGAACATCAAGCTGTCATTTGAATTTTTTGTGAAAAAATGTCACTTTTGAAAAGCAAAAAAATCAGCAGCAAAATACATAAAAATATATATTTTACTTATTTGTAAAAAATACTAAAAGTCACTGCATTTTTTGCCCCTTGACAGTGGTTTATGCTTCAAAAAAAAATGACAAGTAGAAAGCAGTGGTAACTGCATTCTATTTTATGTTTATAGTTCCCTAAAAGTGATGAAAACATGACCCTTTTTTGGCTGCAATTTTATCATTATGCTTCAAAGACCATACAATTCACCCATTTAAATGTACAACTCAATGTTTTTAGTATTAATCTAGTATTTTGTTTTAGAACTTCACAGAACTGTGCAGCCATCACCACAATCAGTTTTAAAATAATTTGTCATCCATAAACAAAACACTATGCCCCTTAACCATTATTCCCAAACCCCTATTGCTCCACCAGCCCTAGGCAACCATAATCTATTTTTTATCCTTATGGATAATATCTCTTTTCTGGAAATTTAATGTAAGTGAAATCATATATGTTCTTTTGTAACTGGCTTTTTTTTTCTCCTAAACTATTTTCAATTTTTCTCCAAGTTTTAGCATATATCAATATTTTATTTTTTGGGCTGAATAGTATTCCAGTTTATAGACAGGCCACATTTTGTTTGTTTACTTTTCAGTCGATCAATACTTAGGTTGTTTCTACATTTTGGATATTGTGAATAATGTTGCTGTGACCATTATTGTGCAGATTTTTGTATGAGCATATGTTTCCATTTCCCGTGGGTATATACCCAGGAGTGGAATCACTGGACCAAATGGTAGCCCTATGTTTAACTTTTTGAGAGACTATAAGAATATTTTACAATGTGGCTGAACCATTTCACATTCCCAGCAGCAGTATGTAAAGATTCTAATCTTTCCACATCTTTATCAACAATTGGTACTATATTACTTTTTTATTATACTGATCTTAATGGGTTGAAGTAGCATATCATTATGGTTTTGATTTGTGTTTCCCTAATAACTAATATTGAGCACATCTGCATGTGTTTATGGACCATTTGTTTATTTTCTTTGGATAAATACCTCTGCAAACTCTCTGTCATTTTGTAATTGCGTTATCTGACTTTGTTATTTAGCTGTAAGTGTTCTTTATGTGCACTAAACATAAGTCCCTTGTAAGATATAATATTTGCAAATATTTTCACCAATTTTATGGATTATTATTTCACTGTCTGATTATATTATTTGAAGAGCAAACTTTCTTAATTTTGATGAAGTGAAATGTATCTACTTTGTATTTTGCTACATATGTTTTTGGTGTCCTAGCTAACAAATTATTATCAAATCAAAGGTAACAAATATACTCCTATGATTTCTTCTAAAAGTTCATAGTTTTAGCTTTTATGTCTAAGTGTTTCGTGCAGTTCATGTTCATTTTTGTGTATGACATGAGGTAGGCTTCCAACTTCACTGCTTATACATGGATATCCAGCTGTCCCAGTACTATCTGTTGAAAATACTATTCTTTCTCCATGGAATAATCTTGGCACCCTTGCTAAGAATCAATTGATGATCGTCATGCAACTTTATTTTTGGATCTTTAATTATCTTCCATTAATCTGTGTGTCTATTCTTATGTCATTTTCACTCAGTCTTGGTTATTTTTGCTTTGTAGTGTGTTTTGAAATTGAGAAGTGTGAGTCCTCCAAATGTGCTCTTCTTTAAGATTACTGATATTTGTGATCCTTTAAAGAATCATGTAGGTTCAAGTTGTCAGTTTCTTAAAAAAACAAAAAAAGCCAGTTCAGACTCTGGAAGGTATTGTGTTAAATCCATAGATAGATTTGGGAAATACTGCCACCATAACAACAAGAAGTCTCCAAATTTGTGAATATGGAGTACTTTCCATTCATTTTGTTTTCTAATTTCTTACAACAATGTTTCGTAACATTTAGTGAATAAGCCTTATGCTTCTTTTCTTAAATTCTCACCTATATACTTTGTTCTTTTGATGTTATTGCCAGTAAATTTACTTAATTTCATTTTTGGATTTTTCATTGCAAGTCTGTAGAAATGCAATTGATTTTTGTATATAACTGAAAGAGTTTAATAGTTCTAACAGATACTTTTAGTGGATCTCTTAAGCATATATAGAAGATTTCATCAGCTGCAAATAGAGACAGGTTTTACTTTTTTTCATGTAATCTTATAAAGCTACCTTTTTTACTTTTTCTTGAGTAACTGTCCAGGCCAAAAATTTCAGTGTCTTACAGTAAATTCGTTTATTGATTTAAGATTCTCTTTTTATTAAAATGTGGGAAGACTTACTTTCAATTTGTAAAAGTTTCTTTAACATTTCTCATAAGGCAGTTCTGCCAGCAACAAAATCAGATTTTGTTTATCTTGGTGTGTCTGTATTTTGCATGTTAGTTTTGCTAGATACATGATTTTTGATTGGCAGTTGTTTTCTTTGAGCACTTTAAGTAAGTTGTTTTATTGCTTTCTGGTCTTCAATGCTCTGATGAGAAGTCAGCTGTTACTCTAGTGAGTGTTTCCTTTATTTGTGAGGAGTCTTTTCTCTTGTTGCTTATACAATTTATCCCTTGTCTTTGTCTTTTAATATATTACTTTGTCTAACAGTATTTTATTATGTCATTGAATATATCTCTTTGCATTTATCCTACTTGAATTCTGTTGAGCTTTTTAGATGTGTAGATTAATGGTATTCATTAAATTTTCAGAAATGTTCAGCCATAATTTCTTGAAATTTTTTTCTCTTTCGTCCTTTCCTCTCTTCTTACAATCTCATTATATGTATTTGATTTACTTAATGGTGCCCCACATTTCTCTAAAGCCATGTTCATTTTTATCATTTTTTTCTCTCTGTTCTTCAGATTATATAAATCTCTATTTGCCTCTGACTTAACAAATTCTTTCTTCTGACAATTCAACTCTATTGTTGAGTTTCTCTAGTAATTTATTCCTTTTGGCCATTTTATCTATGTGCCTTTTAACTGTAGAATTTCCATTTGGCCTTTTTGAAAATATATACTTTCTGTCTCTTTATTAGTATTATCTGTTTGATAAGATTTTGTCAGCATAACTTCCATTACTTATTTGAATATGGCTTGCTTTAGTTCTTTGAACATATTTATAATTGCTTCTTTGACATCTTTGTTAAATGGGACATTTGGTTGCTCTAATAGGAAGCTTCTGTCGACTTATTCTTTTCTCTTGTAAAAATTGTGTTTTATTGCATGCCTCATATATATTTGTTATTGAAACCTGAATAATTTAGCAAATATATTGCAACAAATCTGAGAACTAGTCTCTCTCTACCCAGGGTTTATTATTTTGATTTTCTTGTTAATTTTAGTGACTGCTTGGATTATTTTAGTAAAATCTGTTTCCTCAGACAGATTGTTTAGATTATTTTAGTAAAATCTGTTTTCCATCAGACGCATGGAGCCTCTGATGTTCCTCCTCAGGGGGCACAGCCTTGTGCATGCACACAGTCACCTTGGGATAGCAATGGTTTTAGCAAGACAGCCTTTGACTATCTCTTTTCCTGATCACACCAGAAGAGAATTTCATTAATTGTTAGTTGACTGCTTTGGTTTCCACACTACATTTTTGACATTAGTGGTTCCACAGACTAATCCAATTAAAATTTGGCTTCTTTTCAATGATGGTTCATGGAGTCAGTGATGGAGATTTGTTGTGATTCCCAGCAAAGTTCTACTCACTCTTTTTTTTTTTTCCTAGTTCTCTCTTGTAAAACAATTGGTACATATTTAACTCTTTCCTCCAATGAAGCTATCATTCTCTTTTTAATTTCTCTTTATTATAAATACCATCGTGTTTTTTAAAGTATCCTTGGGCTTAACATTCCCACACTTAGTTGCCAATAAAATAATTTCATTTTGGGAGAGATTTAAGCACTTTGTTAGAACCGCCTCTCTCCCTGGACAAAATATCTGAGCCATGGTTCTGGAGCTGGGATCAAGGACAGTGCCATCCTTCTCTTGGAGTGCTACCTCTACTTTAGTAGCTGGGTACTTAGCAGAGAGACAGGATGTTGCCCCAGGTCCTAGTTTTATTAGCTTTTTTTCTCAAGACTTAACCTCCACTTTAGGAACGAGACACTGATGTTGAACAGGAATCCCATACTTTCAGCACACTACATCTTAGTTAAAGCTTTGATACCACAAATAGGGCTGGAAAGAAGAAAAGAACCCTGCTGCTTGTCTTCAGTACTTAGTCACTTTAACAGGCAACTTGAAGTCAGGTTATAAAACGCTGATATCCCAACTTTCCAGAAACTGTAGCCCTTAACAGGAAGCTGGAGCTAGAGGAACTTGTGTTCCTGACTTTGCCTGACTGGGGCGGAGCTTCTATTATGCTAAACTGAAAGGGTAGAAGAGTGGAGAGGTTGTGGTTCAAATACCAGTGTTTTTAAGGAATCTTAATAGATTGTGTTGAACATTTCATTATTTACTATATACCCTTAGGGGCATTTCCAGAGACTCTAAATATTGTTATTTTTGTGACTGTTGTTTGTAATTTTACCAGTTTTCCTGAGGAGCGTATCCAAAGGGCTCCTCACATTGCCATACTGAATATTGAAACCTTGACCCTTTATTTTCAGAAATTCAAGACATTTCCAACATTAATATTGTAAGTTATTAGAGATGACCATTGACCTTCTCAAGGCTAAAAAAAGAAATAATAAATTCATAAAGTCTTATTGATGATAACAGATGGGTATCATATCCAAAGTTATAAAGAAATGAAAAGGAAGATTCTTTAGCTCTGGGACTGCTGGATCCCTTCAAGCAGTAATAGGAACAACTCTCATGACACTTTTCAAAGGCTAGCACATTGTTTTACATTAATCCTGAAAGTAATCTTTTACGGTGGATACTATAATTTTATTTTACAGATTAAGAAACATGGGAGAGACTGACTGTGCTTATCTAGTGACTGTTCTTCCCAGAGGCTTTTTTTTTTTAGTCTCCTCTGCATTGTAGGGGCTGGCTTACAGGCTGCTTTTAACACACTCCACTGTCATCTGAATTCTGGATCGTCACAGGCAATGTGGCATTATTGGGAGTTGGGAGGATAGAAGAAAGAGATCAATCAGGTTATTTCTGCCTCTCCTTTTTTTGCATCTCCTTTCTCTCCTTCCATTTCTACTACTAGCCATATCTGTTGTATGATTCCATTTGACGCTGAGTAGGATCACTTGATCTAGACCTTCCACTGCAGTATCACTGCTTCCTCCCTCTGCCGATCTGGTTCTGAATATCTATTGACTTTCTGCTGGCACTTATTTCTGGGGAAACTTACATTTCCCTGTTTCCCTCTATATCTCTCTGAACATCCATGTAGCCCACTCTCTAAATCAAAAATGATCTTTTTTTTTTTTTTTGAGATGGAGTCTCACTCTATCACCCAGGCTGGAGTGCAGTGGCGACATCCTGGTTCACTGCAACCTCCGCCTCCAGGATCCAACAGATTATCCTGCTTCTGCCTCCCGTGTAGCTAGGACTAGGCTCATGCCACCACACCTGGCTAGTTTCATCATGTTAGTCAGGCTGGACTCCAACTCTTGACCTCAAGTGGTCTGCCTACCTCAGCCTCCCAAAGTGCTGGGATTACAGGCATGAATCACTGTGCTTCACAAAGAAAAAAAAAAAAAAAACTATTTTAAAATCCACAAGTAGCTTCTGTTGTGGGTTAAGTTCCTTGATTCATTTACATAGGTGTTAAGTGGCAAAAATAAAACCTAAACCCAAAATATACAAATGGAATACCAAAGCTGTTTCCACTTCTGTGCCAGAGTAGCCTTTCAGATTACTCAGTCCATTGCTGATTCTGGTTGGGAAAGGCAATATTCTGTTTAATGTAGAGAGACAAAGAAGTGTAACATTGTGAAGTGAAAATTCTTAAAATTCTGTATGCTACAAATGCAATGAACATTGCTCATTGTTCTGTGATTATTCTGAAGAAATGTCCACATCTTGTCATGTGTTTTGTTTATTTTTACTGACAATAAATGGCAATTGAGAATATATGTTTGTTGATAGAATATTTTATTTAAAAATGTTAAATAAGTATTTGGCCACCTTGTCCCGACATAGCTTCCAGTTTTTGCCAATAATTTGGCAAATGAGTATTTTTTAAAAATTTTGTATTATCACATTTTATACACAAATTATAAACATAATACAAAAGAAAGAACTATTCAGGATCACTTAATGTGCTCTTTTAATCATAAAATATATTGTAATAAATATTATTTATTATAAAAGTGTAAAAAATATATTAGGCTGATTTCATCACATAAAATACATATTTTAATTTCTACCATATTAACATAGGAGGACTCAATTTCTGAAATAATTTTTGGTAATAAATATATTTTATTCTTTGTCTTTTCTCATTAATAAAGATTTGATCACTGACAAGAAGCAATAAAAGCTTAGAGAAATATACATAAATTATACAAATACATATGCTTCTACCTGGTTTCTGAATACTGTTTCATATAAAAGAAAAAAATTGTAATTCACATGACTATTTTAAGGTAATTTTATTAATTTTTCTCAAAAGGGGTATTAGCTTGATTCTAATAATATAATTACAAAGAAACAAATCCTCTACTTTGTCCATAATTCATCTCTTTCCTTTATCTAGCAGCATATAATTTATGCTATTTAAAATTCATCGTTTTTTCTTATTATTGTGCCTTCAACAAGCATATATTAAGTGCCTACACATGCACAAATCTAGTTACCTGAATTGCATTTAATTTTAAAAGGCAGTTAATGTTCTTTTCCAACTAACAAAACCAAATTAAAATGTATATTGACAAAATAGGCCAAAATTGAGAAATAGCTGATATAACATAACTCCCTACACAAAAATGCATACACGTGCACACACACACTTGTTCATACACTAGACATAGCATACATGATGAGAAAATTCTAGAAATTTTAACCAAATATGTATGCTAAGTATCCTGAAAAAGCAGATTAAATAAGCAGTGATTTCTTATTATGGATTCCCCAACTTAAATAGTTACGATAAAGCCATCTGGGCATATCCACAGATGCACAACTTGGCTGCAAGCACAGCAGTTTATGGAAAGTCATATGCTAAGTTGGGACATTCAGGTCCTCCCTTTGCACTACATTTTCAAAGGCAGATTATGAAGAAAAGAGTTGAGAATTTAATATACATGTATAGCTAACAAGATTTTTGCATTTAACTTATTTGAATTGGATTGCAATTTAAAGACGCAATTGCGTGCTCTCTAACCCCATACTGAACATATCATGGGAAAGCAATTTCAGAGTAATTGCCTCATAAGACATAGTTAAGTTAGTTCCTTAAATATTCCTTGACTAATTTTGTGATTCAATTTATGATTAAATTTCATTCTCCTTGTTTTACAAATATAGTATTTTCTCAATGGTAATGCAGCTATGAATATAAATAAATTAAGACAACATATTTTGTTAGTGGTTCCCAACCGAGAGTTATTTTTCCTTCAAGACGACATTTAGAAACGTCTGGGTACAGTTTTGGTTGTCACAACAGAAAGAGGGGTCGGCCTCTAGTGCTTTGATCCCAAGTAAGTTTCTGAACATTCTGCAAGGCACAGGACAATTCCCCTTGTAATGCAGCCCAAAACATCAGTAATTATGAGGTTGAAAACCCTGTTATAGTGTAACATTTGATGATTACATTTTATTGCTATCTCACTGCATCATAAATACATACAGGGCCAGTTTTGTGAGTTATGTATATAAATAAGAATTCACTGGGTTAGACTAATAGCAGATTGGAGATGCAAGAAGAGTCAGTAAGTTTGGACTCTGATTGGACAAATTATTCAAACTGAACAAGTGAGACAAGAAGAGATGGGTTAATGATAACAAGCAGCATCCAAGTGATATCGTGTAAGATAATATGAGATTTCACATGTATTTAAATGGAGACCCAGAGGAAGTGAATGGGTCAAAAATAATTTTAAAGACATAAAGATAAAATATTTTCCAGATTTTGTGACAAACATCAACTTAGGAGTCTAGAAAGTTCAGTCAATCTCAAGAAGGTTAAAAGCAAAGGAAAAGATATCTAGGAACACACAGTCAACCCTTTGAAAGCAAGTCTTAAAGAAAATCAGGAAAAAGGAGAAGACAAATCATATACAGGAAAACAATGGTATAAATTATCTCGAACTTCCCTTTAGATATTACAAAGACAAGAATGAAAAAGAAAATGACATGTTTTAAAAGATGAAAAACAATACTGTTCACCGCAAATCCTATATTCATCCAAAATGTCTATTAAAAGTACAAGAAAAATTAAAATATTTTCAGATAAATGAATATTGAGAGAATTTGTTGTTAGAAAACTGTGTTGCCAGAAATCGATAAGAAACTTAATGAAGTTGAGGTAAATTATACCAGAATACCAGGAGAAAAATTACATCTGAAGAAAAAGAAATACAGAGGACCCCAAATAGAAAATAAATGGTAGCTTAAAATGACTAAGATTTTGCCTCCCAGATAATGTAAAAACAAATAAGTATTTAAAACAAACAAACACAAAAGTAAATAGGGGTTTTTATTGTTTGTAGAATTAGAATACATGACTGTAATTGCCAATGCACTTTATAATTGATGACTGTAATTATACAATTATAAAGTAAAGATATTTTGAATTATGAATATAAAATGATTTGATAGTTTTAAAAACAAAGAGATAAATTAAGGATGTATTTTGTTTGTAACTCCTACAGCATACACTAAAATATGATAAAAATCTGTTTGGTTAAAAATTCAATATAGAAATTAAAACCTATCTAAAAGAGTGGTGCAATCTAAAAGAAGATGAGAAAAAAAAAAAAACAGAAACAAAATAGTAATGAAATACATACACATACAAAATCAAATATTTAGACTTATAACATCAATACCTGCATTAAATGTAATGAACTAAACACTTCATCTATAAGATGTAGTTTATTAGCCATAATAAAAAAATAAGATGCAGCTATCAGTTGTCTGAAAGAGATGCACTTTAAATATAAAGACAACATGAATTGAAAGTAAAAATATAAGGACAGATATGATATGTCAATAATGACTGTAAAATGGTGAATGTGGCAATATTAATATCAGAAAAATTAGACTTCAAGATAAAGAGTACTATCAGAGATAAGGGGGACATTTTATACCTGTGAAAGTTTGAATTCAACAGGAAGGCATAACAATCTCAACTGTATCTGTGCCTAATAATATTTCAAAATATGCAAAGAAAATTGACAGAAATAAAAGAAGAAATTGATGAAAACAATTTTCAGAATTTTGTAAATTATTTTGTTTCTATTTAGTAAAGAGTACATTGCATCGAACAATAGACAGAAATGAGACAATCTGTCCTGGAAAGTGATAAGCAGGAGCCAACTTAAATTTACCAATATGACACAGGTAAATAGAAAGTGCTTATGTATCACAAAAAGACAATTCTTAACCCTATCAAAGTGGTCACAAAGACTTAAAGTAGAACAGTCCGTGGCTTGCTCAGTTTTCAATCCCAATAGCAGTTTTTTGTTTTCAACAATAATTGACATAACACAATTTATTTTTGATATATTATTTTCACAAGACGAGCAGCCTAGTGTCTTCCAAAATTTTTGGACCATGGATCATAGTAAGAAATACACTTCACATTGATGCCCAACACACACATGCACACATACTCATACACAAACCTGGAATAAAAAAGTTTTCAGAAAACAATACTCTCCCTTACAATGCATATGGTGACCCTCTCTAATCCATTCTATTCTACTTAATTCTATTTTATTAATGCAGGATTTAACTCATAAAATTTACTTTAGGACCTATAAATGAGTCATAATCTACAATTTTAAAATTTACATTTGGGCCACAATTAATACGTTTGGTTAGATTAAGCCACTAAAATGAAATATATGAAAAAGTGAAGTATCTGAAATTATTATTAAGCTATTTAGATTAGTCATAGTATTAATATCATTATTTAACTAGATTTTACTTAATTTGAAAAACATTGATAATCTGGCTCTTAATACTGGTTCATCTGTGAATTAGGCATGATATTCAGTGTGTTATTCAACATATATTATATATTTTCCTGTTCAGCACTATAGGTTGTATATATAAAGAGTCGTTCATTGAATAATTCTTGAGAAATTAAAGTTTATAATGAAGATGTATGAAAGGAAAGAGACTTAGAAATAGTGAAGAAAAGAATGGGAAAGAATAAGGTCAAGAGAAGAATATAATACAGAAGAATACAAGCAGAAAACAAAATAAGACAAACGAACATTTGATAAATCAATAAAAAAATAAAAAAAATATATGAAATTTGATTTTGTGTGGAATGAGTAGAATGTTAATGGCCTTTCAACAGCAGAACTTACTACTAATAATAGCATAATTGTACAGAACACTGCTTGCTTATCAGATACTGTTCTAAGTGCTGAACATGTGCTAACTTGTTTATAGCCTCATAACAGTTCTAGATGTTAGATTGAGTTATTACTCCCATTTTATGGAGGAGCAAACCAATGTAAGATTTTCAATATCACACATCTTATAAGTGTAAAGCCACAATGTGAGCGCAAACTATGTATTCCCAAACCCCACATTTCCACTCTACATTGACTACGTTGTGAGCTAGACACTATTATATTCCTGTTGTCAATAAGGAGTGTTTAAGAGTCATACAACCCAGTAAATGACAGAGCAGTGCTTCAGATGCAATAACACTCTGAGTTTTATTAAGAACTATGACAGCAGACCACCATGGCATGTGTGTACCTATGCAACAATCCTTCAAGATCTGCACATGCACCCCACAATTTAAAGTGCAATTCAAAAAAGTAAAAAAACAAAAACAAAACAAAACAAAAAACTATGTTATACAGAAACTTACTATGAACATTGACTATGCCTTCCACACTCTGCTGCATGCTTTAACCACTTTGTAATATGGCATTTAATTCTTGCAGCAACCTTGTCTAAAGCTATAATTATTATCTCTGTGTTGAATATGAAAGAAGGCATTCACACAGAGATGGTTTGATAGCTTATATAAAATAAAAAATGTAGTAAATAGGGGAACCTGGATTCAAACCCGGGCCATCTTCCTCTAGTGCATTCAATCTTATCTATCGACAATGGTACAGCCACGGGATAATACATTTGGAGTACAGATTTTAAAATCCTAAATATTATGCATTTAATGAAAAATTTTCTGATGGAGAAAAATAAGGACAATGGTAAAGGAAAGAGAGATTATGTTTGCTGGAGAATCTTTGTAGCTATTACATTTAACAGTGCAATAAAGAACTGTTATATTTAAATAATTAGTATATCATCAGTACTGGTAAAATTATATACAGGTCTGCTGGACCGAGAAAGGAGTGTATAGTGCAGAACTATTCTGACTGAATACAGCAGGTCTTTACACATATGAACAGTGAAGAATCAAGACTACTTAAAGAGGACAGTGAAAAGCCTTTTAATTTCTCACTTCATACCAAATATCAAGATGAATTTCTGATATACTGAATAGTTAACAAATAAATAAAATCATACATAAGTAAAATATGGGTGAATCTATATCTTGTCTAAGGCATTTTGGAGATATTAAAGATAGTAGAAAAGTTCGTGAAAAATGTTTGAAGTTTAAAAAGAACACCTTAATATAATAAATGCAATCAAATAGGAAACTTGGGAGAAGAAAGGTAAATCTACAAAATGTTTGTTAAAAATAAATATAAAATATACTAATGTTCCATTGGGAAGAGAGGCTATGATAGGTATTTTGAGAGCAGTGCAATGATCTTTGATCATGCAGGTCATAGGTCATATGCATCAAAGTGATTAAGAGTTTGGGCTCTGAAATTGACAAACCTGGGCTAGAATCCAGTTTCACTCAACTTTATAGGAACTGGGTGGCATTGGCCTAGTTAACATCACAAAGTTTCTTTAGGAATGTAAAAGTTTTCAGCAATAATCCTACTTAATTTTTAATTTATACTCTGTCTATGTGTTTGAACTTTTTTTCTACTACAATGTCTGCATGGTTTTCTTTTCTTTTTTTTTTTTTCTTTTTTTTTTTTTATGTTTTTGAGATGGAGTCTTGCTCTGTCTTCCAGGCTGGAGTGTAGTGGCAGGATCTCTGCTCACTGCAACCACCGCTCCCCAGGTTCAAGCAATTGTCCTGCCTCAGCCTTCCATGTAGCTGGGGTTACAGATGCGTGCTACTACACCTGGCTAAGTTTTGAATTTTTAGTAGCGACAGGGTTTCACCATGTTTGCCAGGCTGGTCTTGAATTCCTGTCCACAGGTGATACACCAGCCTTGGCCTCCCAAAGTGCTGGGATTACAGGCATGAGCCATGGTACTAAGGCTCTGAAGTGTTTTCTTACTTCTTACCCCTGTGGATTTGACTCAGTTGTGTTTCTTATAGGCACCTGTATTCCGCTTTTCTTCCTTCTGTAATCTTGTTCCCCTTCGTTTCTTTTATTTGCTGATCTTTTTATTTTGAAGACGGTTTTATTGAAGAAACCATTTGTAATTAGCATAATTAGTAGATATGAAATAATATACAGTATGAGGAGAGTCAAATTCAGAGGTAATTCTGAAGAAGTTAGGTTTGTCCATAGTCAGTTAAATTTCAATATCAGATAAAAAATTAGTATTTGTGACACACCTATACTAAAAGTGTTTTGACTAAATATGACAGTAAAACAAGAAGGGCATGAACCAGATAAAACAATCTTGACAATGAAAAATTGAAAGCTGATGAATTTATTAATTTTTCTAAAATGACAATCTGAATTTGGGGAAAAATAAAATTGAAAACGTGTTAAAATATATCATCAGGCTACTGTAAAGAGAAGAATATTGTGTAAGGTAAAGAACTGGATTTAGAACTCTTATTAAGTCAGAAGCTGTAGAGAAGCCATACAAGGCAGGCAGTTTTGTTTACTATAAGTAAAATGGTTGTCGCTAAGGCATATCAGACATAAGTTGGAAGATTTATTGCAAGGATGAGTCACAAAGGGAAAAAATATTGGATTTACAATTATATGTAATCCGAAGACATAGAAGCCTAGAAAAATATTCGTTTATGAATGGAAATAGAAGGCTGAGGCAGTATGTCAAGTCAAAAGTATGTCAAATGCACTAGTTGAAATGGATGTAAGTATTCTAAGATTCCATTAGCAGGACAATGCCAACCATGTGGAAGAGTGGCTTTATCAAATTTGTTAAAGACAATGTTTATATCAAAGTTTTTTTAGGGAATAACAGTTTTTTTCTAGAAAATTTATGTGTGAACTTAATATATAAAATAGAAAGCATTAGAATTGCAGTAATAGAGACAGCTGAGGGTTTCAAAGTCCCACAAAAGACATTAATTTAAACACTAATTTAATTTAAACCTTAATTTAAACACTAATATAAGGATGATCTTATTTGCTACATTGAAATGAGAAAACAGGGCCATCAGATCACATGGGGAGAAATGCCAGATATAGGTGACAGGAGGATGGAGGCAGCAAACCACCTTGCCATGTATGTACCTACACAACAATCCTGCAAGATCTGCACATGTACTCCAGAACCTATAGTACAATAAAATAAATACATTAAAATAACAAAAATAAAAAAATGAGAAAACAAATACACAAACTTATTCAAAACAGAAAATAATTCTATTAATAAGTACTAAAGTGCCAGTTCCTAACAAATTCTTATTTTCAGATATAATGGTTTTTTAAATAAATTATTCTACCTGTTGAGCACTTGCTTTACTGGTTCCTTATATAAAAGCTTAGTATACCTACCGACTATTCAGCAGTTGTGAAGTTTATGATGTCTCTCCGTCTTCCTCCAAAGAGGCTCTAAAGAACAAGAAGAAATTTTTCTTTTTTTTTAAAGTATATTTCTTTTTTATAAAAAAATTTTACTTAAAAAAATGTTTACTTAAGTTCTGAGAAACATGTGCAGAGTATGCCGCTTTGTTATGTAGGTTTACATGTCTCATGTAGGTTTGCTGCACCTATCAACCTGTTATCTAGGTTTAAGCCCCATATGCATTTGTCCTAATGCTATTTGTCCCCTTTCTCCCAACCCCCTGGCAGACCTTGGCGTGTGTTGTTTCCCTCCCTGTGTCCATGTGTTCTTATTTTTCAACTCCCACTATGAGTGAAAATATGAGATATTTAGTTTTCTGTTCATGTGGGTCTTTGCTGAGAATGATGGTTTCCAGCTTCATTCATATCCTTACAAAGGACATGATCTCATTCTTGCTTATGGCTGCAAAGTATTCCATGGTGTATATGTGCCACATTTCTTTATCCAGTCTATCATTGATGGACATTTGGGTTGGTTCAAAGTCTTTGCTATTGTAAATAGTGCTGCAAGAAACATGTGTGCATGTGTCTTTATAGAAGAGATTTGATCAAAAATATATTTTGGCCAAAGGCACTTAAGCTCAGTAATGACAGGAACTACAGGCAAGAAGGAATAAAAGTGGTGATATGTGGAATCAAAGGCACTGATTTTCCTGATTGTTGTGTTATCGAAACTAAAAATGATTTTGTAAAAACTAAAAAGAAACTGAAATAATACATTGAAGTTATCTAAATGCTATGCTAAGGTGAGATTATTACTGGAGAGGTAAGAATAATAATAAAATAAACAGAAGTCTAATTCTTAATGTAGTAAAGTATGGATATAATTTAAATGATGAAGACATCTTTCATAGAAAGGAAGTATATAAAGCTCTAGGATTTAAAAAACATATATAGATATTTTCCAATAGCAAAATCATTTAATTATGTTCAAAGGCAGAAAGTAGAATTTTGAAGAAAGAGCAGGCAATAGAAATACTTCAGCTTCACATACACTGTATAAGCCTTTCCAGATATTCTGGTCACAGGTTTTAATTTATTACACTTTCTTCCTGGGCATTTACACCTGCTCCCAGACCTTTTTCTCTATGTTGTTAGTGTCCACAAATAAAGCAAGCATTTTGACATTTCACAGAGGTAATTATGAAACAAGTTTGGTAGATGTCAGTTATAATGATAGACTATAGGAGACCAAAAGCAAGATAGATTACATTTGCATTGCAACTCAGAGTGAGCTGCGGTGTTTTGAAACATTTAAATATTACAGTCCTTACATTTGCTGGCTCCTTTAGGGGTAGGTATGTTATAAACCTGAAACACCATTTTAATGTTAATCTCTTCAAAACCTAGACTCTTGATTGGGCCATGCCACTCTCCTTGGATGAGAGCATCTTTGGCAAAGGGAAATTTGGAGGTCTATCTCACATTGAGGCCTTAGTTTTCATGTAGCAGTTGACTTGAATGTTGAGTTAAGTGGTAGCACGTTTGCTGGGAAGCCTACAGTGGCCCGGCAGGAAAAACACTCTTCTGTCCCCAGCCAGCAGACACTGAGGAGAACTACAAGGATGTAGTAATTTTCTTCTTGGAGAATGTGGTAGAAACTTGGGACTTGGCAGCTGCGTATACTCAAAGGCAGCAGACTCAGCTTGAGAGGACCAATGAGTTCCATCTAACCAAAGAGATTAGGTGTTTTTTTTGTTTTGTTTTGTTTTTCCTGTTTGCATTAACCTATGAGGGAATGCTCATGAAAAATAATTAAATAAAATAAACACTATTAAATATGATTAAAAAGCAAGGCTTTTTCAGGACATATGAGTTACAACATAGGTAAATTTTGCCAACTCACTGCTAAAAATTCTGTTCATTTTACTGCATTAAGTAACATCTGATGACAAACACAGTTTCCAGCAAATACACACTCATAATTTTGATAATAGAGGAGATTTAGTAGGAAACATTGTTGAAAGGAGCTGTGGTCGGATTTTGAAAATCTCTGCCCTGAAAACTATTTTTATCATTTGGAGTGAATGTTTATGTAGTGTGACCTTGGTAGAATTCAGTAAAACTTACTCAGTGCTTTTCCTACTGTCTTAAGGAATGCCTATCTCAAGGTGTTTATTATGCCTTTAAAGTAAATAAATGCAGAAATTATTGCTGGCAGTTTTATGTTAAATTTTATTTATCCAGGTAATATGCTAGTTCAGTCTCTATAAGTCAAACATGAATTGCCATCTTTCTTTAAATTCAGATTCAAATAATAGTTACTGATTAATATTTACAGACGAGATCTAATGCACAGCTCTTTACAACGTTGTATCTTTAAAATGTCCTGAAAAACCTCTGAGGCAAATATTATTATACCCAGTTTACAGATGAGAAAACTTGATACTGAAAGCAGTTAATTAACTTCCCAAGAATAACCAGTTATACCAATGATAGATTCAAGGTTTGAATTATGATGGTTTTGTGTTTGAAATTGTCATGCCTTTGTTATAATAGATGCTGCCTTATTCTTCCTGTTGTTTACTTGTACTCTGCCTTTCTCAGGCCCTATTAGAAAATCAAACTATATGCTTGGATCTCTGACATTCAACTGTCTTTCCCTGCCCCCAAATTCCCTTCATATTAAACAGATTGGAGCTTTTAAAATGTTTCAAAATAAAAGCCGAAATAAACCCAATTTAGCTTCATGGCAGATGTTCTAGTTCTAGGCCGAATTAGTCATCAAATGCCCCTTTCTTTGTATGTTTTTATTGTTGTTGATTTTGGAGAACAGCACCAAATTAATGAATTGCCTTTCAAATCCCCCCTAGAAAATGTGCTTACAGCCATGGACAGTCGGCCCAGGTGTGGTAGCAGAGTTAATTAGCAGTGTGCACATTAGCACATTACACACATCTCTGAAGGCTGCATAATCCAATGCAAATGTTCCAGTGCTTAATGTTCATTCAGACGTGTATTGTGATTGCAGCATTACAGAGGACAAAGCTAGAGTGCTGTGAGCTTATGAGATTGGACAGAGCTTTCTTGTGGACCCAGGAAAAAAACTGAAAGAGGCAAAGTGGTAAAATCTTTTACTGATTCCTTTGGAATTGATTCTTACTGCATTAACTGGTAGGATGCACATACTGCATAGTAATAATTACATTGCTATAACAGGACATTTATTTGGGATTGCTTCAGTGCACAATATCCAGTGGATGTTTATGTGTATGCTGGTCCATTTTAAGTACCCCTGTCAACAAAATTCCAGTGTCACATGACAAACATGACTAATACTCTTATTTACCATACAATAATTTTACTTTAGCTTTACAATTTTCTGTTATTTTTCTATTGCATCTTTTTTTTTGCACAGATGTGTAACACATTGAAACACTGGCACAAGTGTCTCTGTCAGAAAGGTGAAAATCAAAACAGCATTATTCTTACTAAGTAAGCCAGTCAGAAAGTCTACTTTAGATTTATGACAAAATGGATTTGTTGACGCCAGAATTACGTTAGAATTAGGTAGTTACAAGCAGCACTGGACAATCTCAGAATGTTTCTGTTAGGAAGATGTCTCTTAGTGCATGGTAAAGAAAATGCAGAATGAATTTATTTTGCAGATAAAATTTTCCAGAAAAAGAATCAAAGTTGCCTCCGAGACCTCTGTTCTGTTCCATTGGTCTATATCTCTGTTTTGGTATCAGTACCATGCTGTTTTGATTACTGTGGCCTTGTAGTATAGTTTGAAGTCTGGTAGTGTGATGCCCCCGATGAGAACACATGGACACAGGAAGGGGAGCACTACACACTGGGGTCACTTGGGGGGAAATAGGGGAGGGACGGTGGGGGGTGGGAAGCTGGGGAGGGATAGCAGGGGGAGAAATGCCAGATGTAGGTGATGGGGAGGAAGGCAGCAGATCACACTGCCAGGTGTGTTCCTATGCAACAATTTTGCATGTTCTTCACATGTACCCCAAAACCTAAAATGCAATAAAATAAATAAATGGGAAAAAAAAATTTAACAGCCCTTTATGCTAAAAACTCTCAATAAACTGGGTATCGATGGAATGTAAAAAAAAAAAAAAAAAAAAAAAAAAAAAAGAAAAAGAAAAAGAATCAAAGTAAGGTTTAGCCACACATTTTTAGTTCTATTCCAAAACCTGCCAGTCAAGTAAATTCATTAACCATTGAAAACATCGAATTCTCTATTACAGAGTAGGATAAAATACTACTTTGTTAAATTAAAACAAACAACTAGAATTTGTTTAATGTGTTAAAATATTTAATAAAAAAAGAATAATCTCTTGTGGCACATATCAACTTCTCCTTGACAATATGTATCATAAGGGAAAAAATGCAACTACATAAAACAGTAATTCTTCAGCTTAGATTAACTGAGTTTTATTACCCATTGGTTGAAAAATTAGCGACTGGGTACAATGTTCAATATTTGGGTGATGGGTATGCTAGAAACCCAATTTCCACCATTAAGCAATATATATATATATATAACAAACATATAAATGTATCCTCGAATCTAAAATTTTAAAAAGTAAAAATTTAATCTAAAAATAAAAATTTAATGTTAAAATGTGTGTCTACATATGTATATATAATTTAATATTGAAGTTAACTGGTACAAGTACGGTCCCGTTACATAGGTAAACTTAGGTTATGGGGGTTTGCAGCTAGAATAGAATCTTTAATGTTTACTTATTTGAATGTTTAGCACTTACACAAAATAATTTAGGTAAAATATTTAAATCCTCTGAGAGTGCCCCCCTCTTTTTAAAGAATGGGTATAAAGCTGCCTATTTATTTATTTACTTATTTTGAGGCAGAGTTTCACTCTGTCACCCAGGCTGGAGTGCAATGGTGCGATTCAGCACACAGCAACTTCTGCCTCCTGGGTACAAGTGATTCTCCTGCCTCAGCCTCCCAATTAGCTGGAACCACAGACACACATCACCAAACTCGGCTATTTTTTTGTATTTTTAGTAGAAACAGGTTTCCCCATGTTGGCCAGACTGGCCTGGAACTCCTGACCTCAGGTGATCTGCCCACCTCAGTTTACCAATATGCTGGGATTACAGGCATAAACCACTGCACCCGGCCTTCCTATTTAGATCACTGCAACACACTGATGTATTGTAAGTCTTTAATGTTATTAGCTTTAAAAAACCACCACTATTCTCACTAGAAAGGCCAAAACACTTAACAATTGTGACAAATATGAAATATGTTCATGCACCTGCACAGTTTAGCTGAGGTCACCCAAATCATGTCTAAGCATCCCATGTTTATGTGACATTCAAATGCATTAGCTTCTTATTAGTTCTGTAATAAATTACCACAAATTTAATAGCTTGAAACAACATGCATTTGTTATCTCATAGGTCTGGAGGTCAGAAATACACAATAGGTTTCACTGGGCTGCAATCAAAATGTCAGCAGGGCTCCATTCTTTCTGGGGACTGTAGGGAGAAGTCTATCTCACTGCCTTTTCCAGCTTATATAATTCACCTACATTCCTCGGCCTGAGGTCCCTTCCTTCATATTCAAAGCCAGCAGTGTAGTATCTGCCACTCTTTCCCTCTAAGGACCTTAGTGGGAGACATTCTTCTCTGAGTTTCTTCTATTAGAATTTCTGATAAAGACCCTGTAAGTACATTAGGACTACCCAGAAGATCCAGGAAAATATCCCTGTCTCAAGGTCCTGGACTTAAACACATCTATTCTACAAAGTCCTTTTTGCCATAATTAAGGTAACTGATTCACAGGATCCATTGATTGGGGCATGAATATTTATTTGGGGGGTGGGGTGGGCTATTTTTGCTCGCCTTATCTAGGCATCTTATTTATCTGGGGCTATGACTTTTGCTGTTACTAGTACCTGCAATCCGATCATAAGAAATCAGAAGTAAAAACAACACTACACTAAACAGTTGTAAGCTATAAATGTCATATTTAGCTTAAAGGACAAAAACACATGATCATGTATTTTTATGGTGTATGAAAGTTATCCAGCTTCAGGTTTTTTTTTTTTTTTTTTTTAATGTGGATATTCATGTAGCCAAACACTATTTATTTTTTTCCCCATGAAATTATCTTGGTATTTTATCAAAAATCAATTGAACAGAATTATGTGGGTTTATTTCTAGAAGTTCAAATATATTCTTAGTTTGTTATTTTAATGATGAATAAATAAATGAGTGTTGAAAAATATTTTTTCTGCATTTATTGAGATAATCTTCCTTCCTTCCTTCCTTCCTTCCTCTTTCCAACCCCTGCCCCTTGTTTCTTCTCTCTCTCCCCCCCTCTTTTTTTTAATCTGTTTGTTTGTTTGTTTGTTTGTTTTCTGGAGGATGTTTAAAGGTTTCTAAACATAAACACTCAAAAATTTAATACAAACTATGTGGAACAAAAAAGAATTGTTCAACATTATCTAATAGTCAGCCTATAACACATTTCATATTGGCTTAAATATTTTGGTGCTTTTTTTCCAAACAAAATACTCAGGTAGTTTTTAGATAGTTTTCTATTCTTGCAATTACTTGATTGTGTATTTAAGAATAACTAAAAAGGAAGGAAAGAAGGAAGGAAGGAAGGAAGGAAGGAAGGAAGACAGGAGGGAGGGAGGGAGGGAGGGAGGAAGGGAAGGAAGAAGGGAAGAAGGGAGAAAGGGAGGAAGAGAGGAAGGAAGGAAGGGGGGAACTAGGAAGAGAGGTAGGGTCAGTTGGGGTGAAATAGGGGAGGGACGGTGGGGGATGGGGAGCTGGGGAGAGATAGCAAGGGGAGAAATGCCAGATGTACGTGATGGGGAGGAAGGCAGCAAATCCACTGCCACGTGTGTACCTATGCAACAATTTTGCATGTTCTTCACATGTACCCCAAAACCTAAAATGCAATAAAATAAATAAATGGGGGGGGAAAAAAAGAAAGAGAGGTAAAGAAAAAGAGAAAGAGACAGAAAGAAAAACTATGCAAACAAGCTAGCTGTATTTTGGACAAAGAGTTAGCAAGTCAATGAGAAAATAAAGATCTGGCTTAATTTTATTTCTCCAAATTGCTGAGCATTTTCCCACATTTGTTGACTTTCAAAACAGAGCACTACTAGTAAGGCAAAGGAGTCCAAATAAAGCTGGGAAATACTATAACATTGCTGTAAAAGTAGACAGGGAAAATCATTTTTAAATCTACTGAAATTTTTTTTAAAACAGAATAAGGTAGAAATGATATGATTTCAATAAAATTTACACTATTTTTTATTTTATGGAATTTCAATGAAAACAATATATACTTATATAACATATTCCTTATATATTATATGTAAATATTTTATTTATATGTAGTTTATTTAGACAAAATATATAAGTAATATTATATATATGTATATATATGTGTGTGTGTGTATATATATATATATATATATATATACATAAGATGAATGCAAACATATAAAAATATATAAACTAAATTTTTTAAACAGGAAAAAGAGCAAATACTTCACAAAGAGTATGTTGGAATGACCAATACTTATTTTAAAAGACACTGGGCACCATTTGACATTTTGGAATTGCAAATTTAGACCATAAGAGGGTATCCCAGCACATGCTCAAAATAAGAAAAATTTAAAACATAGTGAATATCAAATATTGATGTAGAGATGAACAACTGGAACTCTCATATGACTCTTATGAAGGTAAGATGCCACAAACACTCTGAAAAGCTAGCTGTTTTTGCATTCACCATAGAATCAGAAATTTGACATCAAATTACACACAAAAGAAAAATAAAATACATGCACAATATATCAGAGTAGATTTATTCATAATATGTAAAAAATTGGAAATATTCTAATATGTAAACATAATATGTAAAAAATTGGTAACATTCTAAGTACACACCAATGGCTAATGGGTACATAAATAATGATATATTTAAATAATAGAATAATTTTACGCAGCAATTTCCAAAGGAAATTGTAACAATTGTTATGTGATAACATGACTGAATCTCAGACACATGGCGATAGATAACAGCAGTTAAACAAAAATGTACATAGTTTTACTCAGGTAGAATTTAAGTATAGATTGGCATCTGAATAGTATTACCTCTGGGAAGTTCTATAGGCTGGGAATGTGTACAGGAAAACACGCAGCTTGCTGGAAACATTATCACACTTTATTTAAGTGGCAATTACATAGGTACCATATAGGCAAAATATTTAAGATGTGTGTGTGTGTGTGTGTGTAAAATTAGTGCACTTCACAAATTTGTTATTATTTATCAATTTAAAATAAATAACTATCTCTCCATGTGTGTGCTTTTTAAATAAAATGTATTCTCATTGGGATTGTGTCTTCCAATCCAGGTCCATGGCCTATCCATTCACTTATTTAAGTGCTTTTTATTTTTAAAAAATTTTCCCCAAATATGTTTTGATTTATATTCTTAATATAAATTATATTTTTAAAAATGTATCAACTAGTAATACTTTTAGATTTTTCCTTTTTAGTATTTATGACTTTTATACATTATTCTTGCCAATTTACATTAGCCAGAAACTTTAAAATACGTTGAGCAGAAATTATTACACTGGCTCTTCTTTTCTGATTCCCATCTCTGTGGTGAAGCTTTCAGCATTTGACCATTAATTATGATTGTTGAAGATTTTTGTGAACTTTTTTATTTCATAACAGGTTATTCCCTATAATTTTTATTTGCCAAGATAAATGTTTTTGTTATGAATATGTTAAACTTATTTTTTCTTTATGAGGAAAACAAGGTTATTATCTCATTATTTTAGCATAGAGAGTTGTTTATCATTTTAATATAATAAGTTTAGCCGGATTTGTATTTATCTCATCTAATATTTTTAGGGCTTCTTAATTTCTGGTTTATGCCAATAAGCAGATTCAGAAAATTCTTGTATAATACCTATTCCAATGTTATTTTTCCCAATTCTCACTCTCTGGCTACTGTGGGAGCCTAATTACATGCAGGTTATTAATGTCACTCTGTCATGTAGGTCTCTTCTACATTTTTCCACCTTTAGTACTTTATTTCACTATTTATTTTAGTTTATTCATTGTTTATCGTGATACCCCCAATCTTCTGTTAAATTCATCTGCCTTCTCAATTTGTGATGCTTGATTTTAAAGTTCACTTACTATGAGTCCCCAAAGTGGCTCATCTGTGGGTCTGTTAATATAATAATTCATTTTCTCTTCTTGTCAGATTTGGTTATTTTTTATAGAATTACAGATATTTTAAATTGTAGAGACACTGGATGATTTTTTCTTCCTCTTTAGAAGTTTGTGTTTGTTTTCTGACAGACTGGAAGAATGGACTCAAGAGGGACTGAGTTCCTTAGAAGCTAGATTATAGTTTTGTAGGGAGTATGTTTACTCCTAATGGTGTAACCTATCTGCACTTCAAACAAAGATATGGCGCTTTTCTTTTTGGAAATTCCAACAATTTATCTATCTATCTATCTATCTATCTATCTATCTATCTATCTATCTATCTGTCTGTCTGTCTATCTGCTTTTTCTCTATGATACTATGACAGTGGAAAATTTAGCTCTACTCCTCAGGGGCTCTGTGTCTATCTTCTTATTCTATGGCCCTGTGCACCTCCTTTCATATCCTTTAAGTGGAAAACTGACAGAGCATCAGAACCTTTCTTCTTACAAGGTGAATGATTACTCTTAAATTCCTAACTGCTTTGGCAGCCCAAAACTCAAATTAATTTTTCTCCAAACTTAAAAAATTGCCACATTTTCACCTATTAAAAAAAAACCCTCTGCCTGAACTCACTCTCTGTATTCTTGACTTTTTCATGTACAAGTAATAGCACAAGTACTGAGGGTGAAATTTTGCTACATAATATCACATCAACTGTCTACAGTTCCTTCTTCCTGGGATCTTGACTCAAGTCTTGTTTGACTCTGTAATTCCCTAGTTCCAACAACCATATATATATATATATATATATATATGGTTTAAATATTTTATATATATATATATATACACACATATATATATATGTTTAAATATTTTATTGCACTTTAGGAATATGTGCAGAACACGCAAGATTGTTGCATAGGTATATACATGGCAATGTAGTTTGCTGCCTCCAAGCACATCACGTATATCTGGCAATTCTCCTCGTGTTATCCCTCCCCAAATCTCTACCCCTGCTGTCCCTCCCCTAGTCCCCACCAACAGACCACAGTGTCACCCCTCCCTGTGTCCATGTGTTCTCATTGTTCAACACCCACCTATGAGTGAGAACATGCCGTGTTTGATTTTTCTGTTCTTGTGTCAGTTTGCTGAGAGTGATGGTTTTGAAACTTTTTCTGTGTATTTCCTAGTTGTTTGTAGCCATATTGTTATTCTACTTCAGTGTACTCTGTTGTGGGCAGGAGAAGTCATCTTACAAGGTTTTACTTAAATTATTCAATGATGATTCTTAGGCTAAATTTATTAACAAATTGAATATTTTTTTTACCATTCTTTATGTAACTGATTAATAAGTGTTTCAGGGAATGTGATGACATGGTGATGACCTCTTTATCAATAACATTCTGGGCATAAACAGTCTAATTCATATCCAAGGCTACTATTCCTATCTGCTTCTCCACGTTTTTATAGAGCCAATCTAAATAAGAGAGTGCTATATGTCAGTGCATCAGTATTGACTTACAGTTCCTAGCAGAGAAAAATATGGATTACTCTTTTTGTGGCTAATTATATAATTCTAAAATTAGAGGTCTACTTTTAGTTTTCAAATTTGAAAAAGCATTTTAAATTAACATACTATTTTTTTTCAGGTAGTCTAACTACATTTTTTAAAAATAAAACTATTTTTGTATGAATGAAGTCCTATATCTTACCATACTCATGAAATAATTTGGGAAACGTTCTTTTAAAATTTTTTTTCAATAATTATATAAGGGTATTTATAATTTCTTATATGTTCTGAAGAACTGACCAGTGACTCTAACTTGCATTCTGGGAAGGTTTTAAAATCAGATTCAACTGTTTGACTAGACCTAAGACTATTCAGATATGTTATGTCTTTTTGTTATTGTTTTAGTAGTTTTTTTGTTTAAAAAGTTGTCTACACTTTGGGAGGCTGAGTTGACTGGATCACCTGAGGTGAGGAGTTAGAGATCAGCCTGGCCAACATGGTGAAACTCTGTCACTACTAAAAATACAAAAATTACCTGTGGGTGGTGGGGAGCATCTGTAAACCCAGCTACTCAGGAGGCTGAGGCAAAAGAATCTCCTAAACCCTGGAGGCGGAGGTTGCAGTGAGCCGAGATTGTGCCATTACACTCCAGCCTAGGTGACAAGAGTACCACTACATCTGATAAATAAATAAATAAATAATAAATAGATAAATAAATAAATAAATAAAATTGTCTATTTCATCTTTATGATTATGTTTTGTTAGATATTTTTGAGGGTATAATTTGAGTTTCTTTTAAGAAACCATTATTTGTAATTGTATTACTATATTGTCTCTCCAAATTATGAAATTGTGAAAGTTCCAGTATTAAAAGGATATTTTAAATATGGGAAGAATTATTTTTCATGGTCAAGAGAAAATGTAAAGCAATAATAAATATTTCTAAAACATTTTTTTCACAGCTGCCTACTTACCACTTAAAACTGTAACACTCAATCACCATCACAAACTCAGAACAGCATAAAACACTTACACATTTTTCTCTGAAAAATCTGAGGTAAGTAAGCACATTCTAGTATAAAACACAAAACAAAATTGTGAGAACAGAGGACTAAAATGCCCAAATTAAGATAAGAAAAATTTATCTCACTGCCCTGTGGATTCAGAACTGTGTTATATTCTTGTACAGAACTACAAATATTTAAAATATTGATAGTAAACTACAGAATTTCTTCAACTAGGGAGTTTCCTATATGATTCAATGTCCTTAAGGTAGCACATGAAGGTGTCACAGTAATCATAAAAAATATTGCTCTGTCATTAATTATAGAAGGAATGTCTCCTAGAAGCAGCTTAAATGATGTCAGTAAAAAGATGTAAAAAAAAAAAAAAAAAAAAAAAAAAAGAAAGAAAGAAAGAAAGAAACAATATGCAATGGCACAGAAGAGTTCTATGTCTAGGGAAAAGCTAAGAAAATTTCTTTAGGCAAAATTTTCTTTTAGTCCGTTAGGGCTGCAATAACAAACTACCAGAGGCTGAGAAGCTTATGAGCAATTGACAAGTATTCTACGCAGTTCAGGAGGCTGGGAAGTCCACAATCAAGGCATACACAGTATCTGGCAAGGGCCCTTATCCTGTGGAAGGGACAAGGCAGCTCTCTGGGTTTCCTTTACGAGAGCACTAATTCCATTCATGAAGGGTCTGCCCTCATGATGTAATCATCTCCCCAAAACCCTGACCTCCTAATACCATCACCTTGAAAATAAGATTTCAACATCTGAATTTGGGGAAACAAAAACATTCAGCTTATAGCAGATTATAATCAGTAGGAAAAAATATGAATATATTTCCTGGAAAGAATAGAGAAAGCATGTAGAGAAATATACATGAAATGGAAAACACAAAATTGTGTTCATAAGTGGAGGAAATATGATGGATTACCTGACAATATCAGACACCATCTTATAATTAAACCTATAACTACAGTCATTTTAGGTTGAAATTTATTGACTAGATCTGAAGTTTTATTCCTCTTCAAAACATTTTCTATATATGTATAATTGATGTAATAGTGAAGTCCGAAAAAATAGAACGAAAAATATTGGAAATATTCCAAAGTAGTAACACATCTCTAGGAAAAGCGTAAGTTTTCAATATTTTATAGTATTAAGTTTTTTCACTTTTAACATGTTCTTACTTGCTTTATGACTTATAGATGAGGTACTGGAAAAAAATGGAAACTAATAAAGAATAAAAATTTTTACTGGGTTTGGTCTCTGTGTTATTGTGGCCTCTAACTTTAATCGGGGCTATGGGTAACAGAGCTTATACAAACAAAAGAGACTCGTGAATCCTCAAGCATAAGAAATATCTGCCCTGAATACTGCCCCTGGAAATACTGACTTCCAGATGTAAGGTGTTTTATTTGTGAGTCATTCTAGGGGGAAAAGACATGGTTTTAGGAATCACATAAGAAAGCATGTTTCAAGTAAATTTTCTGCTCAATATTGTAACTGTACCATATCAAGACTGTATAAGGTTGAAGAGTTTATCTGAAATGAGCTTCTGAACCTTTCAAGTTTTCTAACATAGTTTTGCTACAATACACATTTTTATTTGCCACAATCTGGAATGTGGAAATACCCTCTCAGTGAACCAGTGTCAAATGTGACAGTCAGACCGGCATTAGCAAAACATTTATTTTATTTTTTCTAAAAATCCATCAATCAAAGAAATGAAAGTTAAGAGAGTTGATGGACTGTACCTATATTCCAGTGTGTTAATGGATGTTGTCAATAAAGAGTACTTACAAGCATGAATCATTGTATTGCATATATATAGTACTGCATATATATATATATATACACATATATTTTCTATTTGTAAAGAAAAATTATTTAACTCATTAAAAAAAGACACTTTTTAGATTCCATGTTTTTATTCTTATTACTTCAGAATGCTGCTTTTTAGAATGAAAAAAAGGTGTTAGTTCATTGTGAAACCACATTCACATTCAAATTACATATTATATTGAAAGATGTGGGTAAACATTTCAAATTATAAAAAATAAAATAAAATTTGTTATTGGAAAAATGGTTCCTTTTCTCGTTTATTGTAAGCTAATCAGTAAGAATTTATTCTGAAATAATTTTAGATTTACAAAAGTATAGTGTAGTATATGAGTTTCCATATGCTCTTCATACAGCTTCTTTCAATATTAACATCTTATATAATTATGACAACTTTACCTAAACTAATAAATTAATATTAATAATAAACTGCAAATATCATTTGACTTTTACCTCTTTTATCATCCATATTCTTTTTTTCTGTTAATATAACCAATCCGGGAAACAATGTTGCAATTTGTGATTAGTCTCCTTCGTCTATGACAAAGTTTTCTTACGTCTTTACAATCTTGTCACTTTTGAATACTGGTTAGGTATTTCAAAAAAAATCCTAACATAGGGTTTCTATGATGTTTTCTCATGGTTAGATTAGAGTGATGGATTTGGGGATAAAGTCCACAGTGATGAAGTGCCAATTTTTTCATTTTTAATTTTTATGGCTACATATAATGGATGTATATATTTATGGAGTACATGAGAATTTTTAATTCAGGCATGCAATGCATAATAATAGCATCAAGGTAAATGAAATATCTGTCACTTCAAGCATTTGCTATTTATATGTGTTACAAACAATTAAATCATACTATTAGTTATTTTTTAAATGTACAATAAATTATGTTTGACAGTAGTCTCCCTGTTATCCTATTAACTACTAGTTCTTATTCATTCTAAGTATATTTTTATACCCATTAACCATCTCTACTTCCTTCCAACTACCCTGTGCGCCCCACGACCCCCACACTATCATACTCTTACCAGTGTCTGGTAACTATCATCTTACTCTCCATCTCCTTGAGTCCAGTTGTTTCAATATTTAGCTCCCACAAATAAGTGAGAACACATGAGGTTTGTCTTTCTGTGCCTGGGCTTATTTCACTTAATATAATGACCTCCAGTTCCAACCATGTCTTTGCAAATAACAGAATCTGGTTCTTTTTTTATAGATGAAAAATACTCCATTGTGTATATGTACCATATTTTCTTTATCCATTTGTCTGTTGATGGATCATTTTCAGCACATCATATCAGGCATTACATGGCATCAACATGACTTCTTACTAGTGATATTAAACTTGACTACTTGGTTAAGGTGGTGTTCGCCAGTACACTCCATTGGAAAGAAGTTACTATTTTTTTTTTCCTTTTCATACTCTATTTTTCAGATGTGAGTCCTGAAGTCTACCCCATACTTGATGTGGAGTGGAGAGGGATATTAGACACCACGTCATGGCCTGGGAGGCCACCAGAGTAAATTATTTTAAACTTTGCTTTTAGAATTAATTGAATTTTCTCTCCATTTGCTACTGAATATTTTTATATCAGTATGAATTCAAATATCTTTATGCTATTCTTTGAGTTACACTATGCTATTGTTTTTGAAATTTTGCTCAATATTTTTCCAGGTTTGATCAGCATGAAGACTTTCAGGTTGGCTGTTCTTTTCATTTAATAAACCTATATAATTTGTTTATTTTATTGGTTGATTTTGAGCATTTCATTACTTTCTAGAATTATATTTCAGGTTTAATATCATATTTTTATTGCTCCAGGCCCTAGTTCATTTTAATGAGAAAGATATTTTAAAATCTTGAACCAAGCACTGAGTGTGCTCATTTTTATTGGGTGTCATTGATTCTAGGTCCTCCTAGCTGGCAGAGCAAGAAAATACAGATGTGCCTTTAAGAAGCATATGCACACACATGCATCTGTTCATCTGCATGTGTCTGTGTCTACGTACTCCGCCTATCTATGATCTGTTGTTCTATCAATCTTTCATGAACTATCATCTGTTTCTATTGAAATAAGCATAAGTTCATTTGTGTGGTCTACTCTTATCCAGCACCATGGGGTTAATTCTAGCCTCTCTCTCCTCTCTTGCTTGTCACTTCATTCTCTAACAGTAAAAATTCTGGTTTCCTTTGACTATAATTCATACAATTTTTGTTCAACCTTAGTTACATATAAAGTAATTTAAAAATTAGTAACACAAACCCTTATTTAAAAAAAAAACAAACATATAAACTAGAGCAGGTGTTGATAAAAATTTTCTGTAAAAAGCCAGATAGTAAATATTTTAGATTTGGCAGGCCAAAATTAAAATTGAGCAACTTTTCTGGCCAAAATGCCAGTGTATATACATAATATATATATAATATAAATATCTATCTATCTATCTATGTGTGTGTGTGTATACACATATGTTTTAAATTGTAAAATCATTCTTACCTTGCTGATCACATAAAAACAGGTGGCCAGATCCTGCTTACAGGATAGTTTGCTAAGCCATAAAACGTTAATCAAATACAGTATCTATCTATAACTATCTTTACATACATTCAGAGCATCATTTCCTATAGTTACTTAGGTCATATTTTTACCTCACTCTCTTCAGTAAGATTATATCATACATATATTTTAATTCATTTTTAAGAGACTCAGCTTCTCTAGTTTAACTTTGTAATTCAAGCATAATTAACATAATAAGATCAATCTCCTTTATTTTTTACATTTGTTATTTCATAACTACTTTAATTATGTAACATGTGAAATTTACTAAATCTAAAAAGGAAAAGAATATCTACATGTATATTGCAGATAAGCCAACAATTACATTAATAATAATGGTTATTCCAATCAAAGACTCTGAAGGAGCTGGTCAAAAGAAAGGCAGCCATTTAATTCTTTGATAACGTACGTTTTCCTTTATACCAAGCACTAAAGGAAGCTAGATTGAGATCTGGGATTTGGAAAGCTCTGAACTGCAGAATCTTCACCCTAAATCTTAACTCCAAAGTTAACCTTAGAGTTTTTGTACAGATAAGAAACTACTTGGCAGTAAATCCATCTTCTAGTGAAACAAACATTTAAGAAAGTTTTGTTACTTACACTATTTGTTTCTCACTACTACAGTGGCAAGAAAATGACTGCCTCTCAATGAGAGTGCTATTGTTTCATATAAGTGGAATTACACAGTATGTTTCCAATGACTGGCTTATTTCACTTAAAATTATGTCTTCTGGCTGGGTGCGATGGCTTACTCCTGTAATTCCAACATTTTGGAAATCTAAGGCAGGTGGATCACGAGATCAAGACATTGACACTATCCTGGCCAACATGGGTAAACCCCATCTGTACAAATAAAAAATTAGCTGGACGTAGTGGTGCATGCCTGTAGTCCCAGCTACTTAGGAGGCTGAGGCAGGAGAATTCCTTAAACCCAGGAGGCTGAGGTTGCAGTGAGCCCAGATCGCACCACTGTACTCCAGCTTGGGGGAAAGACTGAGATTCTGACTCTAAATAAATAAATAAATAAACAAGAAAATAAATAAATGTCTTCCAAGTTCTAAGATGGTCATGCTCATGAAAGCAGAGAGTAGAATGGTGGTCGTCAGAAGCTGGGGAGAAAGGAAAATGGGGAGTTGTCCTTCAATGATCATAAAGTTTCAGTTATGCAAGATAAGGTTTAGAAACCAATTGTATAAGATAGTGTTAAAAATTAACAATATTGTATTGTTCGCTTAAAAATGTGTTACAAAGCTAGAACTCATGTTAAGTGTTCTTACTACAATATTGTACAAAAACGTTTTAATTAAAATAATACTGTTAACAGAGGTGGAAATGATCATTTCAGGAAAAAAAATCATGCTTATATTTAATCCCCATTTCTGGATTAGAAAAAAAGCAGCATGGGCAATTTTGAGATTATAAGAAATTGTCATTCTATATTGTGTTTGGCAGAATTTCAAGATGCCCCTGAAAATCTTCAACCCATGGAATATCCTGTATATGTAATCTCCAGAAAAAATGAATATGATAGATTTTGCTTCCATGATTAAGTTATACTATATGGCTCAGTTGACTTTTAGATAGAAAGATTATGTGGACTATCCTGATCTAATCTCATGAGCCTTTTAAAAGCAGAGTTTTGTTGTATTTGTTGTTTGTTTGTTTTGTTTTGCTTTGCTTTTTCAAGATGGCTTCAGAAACAATAGGTTATAAATACCGAAAAGATTTAATGCACTATTGCTGACTTGATGATTAAGTGGACCATGTAGCAAGGAAATAGGAAACTCAGCCCTGCGACCACAAATAACTGAATTCTGGTAACAACAAATATGAGCTTGGAAGTGGATTTTTCCCCAGATCCCCTATGAGACAACGCAATGAAGCTGACATGTTGATTTCAGCTTTGTGATACAAGTAGAGAACGTACCATGCCACACTGGAATTCTGCCCTACAAACCACGGAGCTAATAAACTGGTGCTGTTTTTAGTTTTCATGTTTGTATAGCTTTTTAGGCAGAAATAAATTAATATGTACATTGCATAAAATATTTGTGCAATATAATTTTAATCCTAAGGTCATTTGCTAACCATGCAGGACATTTTAGCACATTACACAAATTTTCAAAAGATTTTTTCTTTTAAAAAAATTGAAGTATTATTCTGAATGTGGCATGATTTACCCAAGAATGTACAATTAATTATATTAGGTCAAAAAACATAATGCAATTATCTCAATACATGACTTAACGGTTCCCTAGCCAATATAACACATCATGAGAAAATGTTATTAGATATTAATATTCTTACTTTTTAAAAATAATAATGCCTTCTATTGTAAAAACCTGAAGAACATGATATGAAATAATTCATAATTCTCTGGGTTTTGTTTGTTTAAGTTCCTTTTCTATAAAGTCATTTACATTCATAATTTAAATCATTTATATGGTAGCTAAAAACTAATTTATTATGATGTGCTTTATATATATATATATATATATATATACACATGCATACATAGAAGTGCTTTATATATATATGAAGTGCTATATATATATACACATATGAAGTGCTATATATATATATATACGTATATATATATATCTATATATAATTGTACTTTACGATATGGGGTACATGTGCAGATCATGCAGGATTGTTGCATAGGTACATACATGGCAATGTGGTTTGCTGCCTCCATCCCCCCCACATGACCTATATCTGGCATTTCTCCCCATGTTATCCTTCCCCAATAAAAACAAATATTTGAGCACCTACTTTACAATGAAGATAAACTGTAGTGATCATTTTTTATCACATATTAAGTTTAGAATTGTAGGAAGTAACAGAGTAACAAGTAAAACCCATTTTTTAATTTTAGTTTTTCTTTTACAATTTGATTCTCCAGTTTTCTTAAAAGTAATTCTCCTACTTGAAGTTGGGGCAATTTTGAGATTGAGTATAACGTAGAGATTAATGTTATACCACAAAATTGTGATATGATAATCACATTCTCATTTTTGAGTATTTATCTAACTATCCAATGTTTTCATGCAATCTTATTAAACATATTAGAAATGCTTAGCAGAATTTTGCAGGGTAGCACAGTAGATCATGTTTCCAAAGATGGCTGTGATACCTCGAATTCCATGTGTTCTGCTGTAATATGACTTTGCCACTACTCCATCCAAAAGTACAATCTGTTTTATCTTCCCTTGAACCTGGGCTGGGCTTGTGACTACTTTGATTAAAATAACCTGGCAAAAGTGATGTTTTTGGTGCCTGGAAACTTCGGCTTTTGTGCTATGGGTGAATTCAGCTACTAAGTCAGAATTACAGCCAACATGAGACCATCGTGCTTTGTGGAATGCCAAAGCTAGCCATGCAAGGGACTGTGTAGAAATAAAGAGAGATTCATGATCAGGCTCCTGTGGCGTCAGTCATCTTAGCAGAGGCATAGCGCATAAGAGTGAAGAGCCACTTTGGACAGTTCAGCCCCCATAGAAACATTCGGGGCAGAGGTGAGCTGTTTTCTCCAATCCCTGCCCCAGTTACAGAACTGTGGGAAAATAACTAATTTTCTCTTTCCAAGACACTAAATGTTTTTACTTAGGATCATCAGTCACCATAAATTCTGCCTTATTCCTTTTACTCTGGATGAACTTCATATGCTCCTACTGGAAGCAAGACTTCCCCCACCTGTGTTCTATAACACATCTCCACTTACCAATTAATGATCTGTCTGTATTTTTTCTCCCCTTTTTTTCTGTTATCATCATTTTTCTTCTGGTTACTAATTCTTATTAGTATATAAAATACATTTTTTTCTCATAATCTTAAATATTAAAAAAAAAAAAAAACCTCTCCTGACTCCATGTCTTCCTTCTGCTCCTTTTGTCTATGATCTTTTGTAACGCATTCATTTGGAAGACTTATCTCTAAAACAGATACCATTCATGACTTACTACTTGAATTCACACCAGTCTGGCTTTTTCCCCCGATTACCTCTAGAAATGCTCTTAAGAAAATTACCAGTGATCTCCAGGTTGCTAAATCCAATGGGCATTTTAAAGTTATCATCTTACTTGACCTACCAACTTTATCTATACAGTTGGTTACTTCTGCCTAAGTTTTCAAAGGATTTTTGTTTCTCGGCATCTTTATCTTTTCTGTTCTCTTCCTTCACTTTTAAAATTGATAACCTCAGAGCTGAGCCTTTGGACCTTATATTCTATATCTACACCTATGTCCAAAAACAAACACGTGGCTCCTCCGACGTGCTGTTCACATAGTTTTCCATGACTCAGTTAATGGTGATTCTATTTTTATTTTACTGAAACTTTAAAATTATCTTTTACACCCCTCCTTTGTTATATTTAATAAAGAAAGCCTATTATTTCTATTTCTTCCCACCTTTTAACTAGTTCAAGACACCATATTCTGTAGGTTGAATCACTTCTGTCACATTCTAACTGCTGTCTCTGTTTCTCTATGTGGATCCTTAATGCCTCCTTTTCACACAGCTCTCAGAATGAACCAGCAAAAAATGCCACTCATATCTTTTTCTGGTTAAAACTCTCCAGTGTCTTCCCCTTTTCACACCAAAATTAAACTAAAGAGCTTGTAACAGCTTCTAAGGCCCTCCATGTTCGGTTTCCCATACAACTCCTCTAACAGAAGCTCTGTATTCCTTGATAGCTTCACTAGCTTTTGGCCGATCCTCTGACAAGCCATAGAGTTTCTGCTTAGAACGCTAAACTTCTTTCTTTGGCTTAAAAGGATATTTCTATTGTTTTCCACACAGGGAAAAATATAAAGTCTCTCCTACATATTTCAGATCTTTGTTCGAATGTCATCTCAGAGATGCCTTCCCTAATCTTTCTGTTTAAAATATACTCACCCGTATGCTAGCATTTTCTATTGTCTCTAATTGGTTTATTTTTCTACACAATACACATCATCTACCAATGTATACATTTCACCTATTTATTTCATAATTATCAGACTCCTTAAATTAGAATGCCATCTCCAAGAAAGTAGGAATTTTGTTGCTGTTTTTTGATCACTGGTTATTTGATCATTGTTCTGAAACCACACCTGATACAATGTGGTGCTCAGTCCATATGTGATAAACTGAAAAATTAATGTGGTAAAATGATCAGCATAGAGAAACTTCAGGGAGCATAATAAGAAACCAAAATCTAGGTAAAGCTACTTAGTCTTATAAAGATTCAATTTCTAATAAAGTTTCCTCACAATTAAATCAAAGTTTTCTCAGTTCATGATGCATCATAGGCTTGATCATTTTCTTTTGTGTGTGTTTGTGTGTGTGTGTGTGTGTGTGTGTGTGTGTGTGTGTGTTTTGTGGGGTTTTCCTTAAGAAAACCTTGATATACACCTAAACACACATTTAGTCTTCTTTTGTAGGAGTAAACGAGAAAAACTTTTCCAAGACCAAAATGTCATTTTAAAGCTACTTTTAAAAAGTCTTATAACACCTCAAAAGCTTTCATGATGATTTTACCTTTTACAGAAATATTTTAATACAAATTTTAAGTTAGGTAATAATTAATGATAAAATATTTTATCTTATAACAACATAGACCACTGACATGTGACATAATTTTCAGAGCATATGATCAAGAATTCTAACTACTTTCTGCATATTAAATATCTGTTGTAAGATGTGATAAACTAGTGTCTAAATTATAAACACTTGATAAAATAGCAATAATGTCATTGTTGGACTGTTTTGAAACATTGCAATGTCAGTGATTTCTACCTGTAGGTTCTTGGCATTTTACATATATTTTTTACTATCATTTTTTGCAGTATTGTTCAAGTACATTATCATTTCAATTTTCTAGATGAAAAATTCGGATAGCAGAGTTCATATAACTTGTTCAATATCACATATCTAGTTAATTGCACATTAGTTATGGATATAAATCCATTGTTTACGGTACAGATTTACCACAATTTGATCATATGTTCATATTCCCACTTCCTTCCCAGGGTTTTTTTTTTTTTTTTTTGTGCTAATGCTAATAAGCCTCCTGACTTTTAAACATGATAAAAATAAAGATATAAACAGAAAAAATACATTAATGATTTAATGCTGGTCTAAATGTTCATTTAATAGATAAAGTAAGTGACTATTAGAGTGCAGTCTATTTAACTGGCTCACAGTGAATGCAAAATTTTATAAGCCAGACATTTAAAGAAGTATGGCTTCAAATTGAATATTCTTTCTGCTATGTTTATATTTTTACATCCCCATTTCTACTATTACAATCATGTAGATTTTTTAATTTCAAAAATTAAATTTTTTCAGTTTTTGAATTATACATATAAATACTAATTTAATATACATATATATAAATACTAATTTATATATACATGTATATATTACTATCTCTGTATCTCTCTTTAGATTCTCATCTATCTGTTGTGGGAATATTTTATTTTATTTTATTTAGTTGAAGCTACTTGTCGTTTCTGGTTTAAAATATTTTCCTGCCAGTTACCATATCTTTCCAATTTTCCCCTTTTTCATAGATCTTGAAATCCATTATCTCATTTGGATTACTGTAATAGCCTCCTAATTATTCTTCCTCATTCTATTTTAACTTATGTACAATTCATTCTCCACAAATAGGGTAATCTTTTAAAAAATTTTTAGAAATAAAACAGAACAATGAAACTTAGTATCTTACATAAAATTCTTCTGTGACATTCCAGTGAATTTAATAAAATTAAAACTTAATATTTGGCCAGCAAAGGCAGATACCTGTTCTATCAGAAGCCTATCTCTTTCCACATTTACAGTTCTATTATTTTTAGAACTACACTAGCTTTCTTTCTCTTCTTAGAACACCCAAAGCATAGGGTTCTCATACTAGCTATGATTTTCTACCTAAAAATCCCCTTCACCCATATTATTTCATGATTTATCCCTTGTAGACTCTGAGTTATTAGTGAAAATTTCATATCCTCCAGAGGACTACTTGCTCCCTAATATTTCCTAATTTATTTTTTGGTCTATTCTTTTATTTTATGGCTTCTTCCATTAGAATATAAGCTCCATGAGAGCAGGGGACTTTGTGTGATTCCTATAGTTCTATCTTCAAAGAGTGAAAGAGTAGTTGACACATTGTTGTTACTTAGTAAGTAATTATTTAATATGCAATCGGCAATGATGGAGTGCCCCAATTAGTATAAAACATCATAGATATGTCATTGTAGGAAAAGACACTTCTAGAATTTCAAGTTGGAAAGATTTGTCCAGGTGTCCTTTCCAGGTGGACTCAGAAAAAAAAAAAAAAAAAAAGGCTGTTATCCTGAAAAAAAAAAAGAAAAACAAACAAACAATCAAAAAACCACACAGTATGAGGGAGTTCACCCCGCTCTATGTGGATAAAGAAGGTTGTGTTCAAGGCCTCAAAGGAAAAGGCAACACAAGAAACTAAATACTTAGAAGGTAATGTCGTTTCTTAGTAAAGCTTGTGATGAAGACTGGAAGATGGCCTTTAAGCAGTGCTCCAGCAATCTTTCTTGATAAAAATGTCTTGGTATAAGACCATGAAAAGAAAAACATATATAATTATCAGGATGAAGGGGAGAGAAATTTGCCTTCTAATTAGGGACCTCAGCCAGCTGGAGAACACTTGCTACACTGGACTAGCATTCACTGCAGTGGGTATAATCAATGCCCTTTAGCAATCCTGTGATGGTGACCAAAGCAATACTGAAATTGACTATAGTTATCACTAATTATGAGTAGTTATCACATTGTCTGATATTTGAAAACATCGCTAAATATTTTGGATTGAATAAACCATGCTTGATGTTCTTAAATAACTCTGGACAAGGATAGTTTCAGGGGAAAAATAATAGATTTCTTACTAATAAGATCAGAATAAGGTCAATTTGATTAAGTGGAATCATGAAGCTATGTGTATCCTAAACTAGTAAATTAGGTTTTTCTATTTCCATGTAACAGAATAATATGCAGCTACTAAAATATATATTGAAACTATTTTATAAAGTTGGATGATATTTAAATGTAATGATAAACAAAAACTTAGCTTTCAAAGTCATAAAAACATTCTGATCACACACAGACAATTTCAAAAATCACTAAAATTGTGTATCTTTGGTTGAAGGTATGAAGTTGGATTTTAGCTTCTTTTTCATAATTTCCCAATGCATGTAATACAAATGTATGACTCATAATCAGGTAAATAGATTCAAAATAAAAAATATAAATCACCCATGATGTTCATACTTTTGAACAGCCTAGACTTCCAACTTCAGGGACTCAGTTTGCCTGGGAATTCAAATAAATAAACACAAGTTACACTTAAAAAAAACCTTGTTTTGATTAATTTCTTCAATTTTACTTGCATAGTAATAACAATTACTAGTTAAATTCATCTGAGAACTTTAGTTCTTTGAAATTTGCCTAGTGGTATATTTTAATTTTATCCCATAATCACATGAAATTTGGATATAAAAGATTCTTCAAGTGTATGTGCATCTGTTTGCTATTCAAACAGGCACTCTCAGGAGTACGATTTTCCATAGACCATCAGGCATAAAATGCAAGAAATCTTCTGAATTATTGACATAGCAGAGGCATACAATAGTAGCTTACATGATACGTTATGTTCTTTTTACTCTGATGTATCAGATTTTTTTAATACACTCATAATCTAAGAAGCATTTTGCAACGTAATAAATATTTATTTTAACCCAATTTTCTCAATTCTAACACTCCACTTTTTAAATTGTTTATTTACTTTTTTTATTTTGAGAGGGGGTGTCACTCTGTCACCAAGGCTGAAGTGATATTGCACGATCTTGGTTCACTGCAACCTCGACATCCCAGGTTCTAGCCATTCCCCTGCTTAGCCTCCCAAGTAGCTGGGACCACAAGTGCACACCACCATGCCTGGCTAATTTTTGTATTTTTAAGAGAGACGGGGTTTCACCATGTTGGCCAGGCTAGCCTTGGACTTCTGACTTCAGGTGATCCATCCTCCTCAGCCTCCCAAAGTGCTGAGATTACAGGCGTGAACCACTATAACCAGCCCCAGGTTTTTTAAATTCAAGAGTTGTACTTGTCTCTATTTCTGTCCAATCCCATTTTAGTCTATCTCGAATGATTGCTCACAAAGCTTTAAGAATGTAACATTTATATCATAGGCATTAATAATAATCAGTAAACATGTTTTATGTATGTGTTATCATACTTGATTGTCAATACAATTAAAAACTGTAGTATTGTCATATAGAATAATATGAAAAGTTACAACTGAACTTCTGAAAAAGCAAAATATGGCTTCTAGCTAATATCTCAAGATTTTATTTGCTAAAGTGTTTATAATAATGGAAAACCAAAATAATTTTTTTCTTTTGACTATGGAAAACATATATATTGATCAAATTAAAGAATGTATGTGATATGAAAATGTATAATGTAAGTTCATTTCAACATGAGAGTTGTAATATTATTTTCTTCTGAACAATTAACTCAGTGCTAACTATGAGATATCAACAGTGGTTTGTCAGTATAAAATACTATATCAAAACTTAGTGGCCTATAATAATAATTTATTATTATTCTCATGTCTATTGGTTGGTTGTGATTCATTTAAACTGGGATTGACTCCGTTATCCTTGACTTAGCTAGTTTGTGTATCTAAGGGTCAGACGTTAGCTCAATTTCTGGTTGGACTTTTGTTGAAAATCGTAGTTTAGGCAGTTTTATTCTATTTGTCTTTGATCTTTCTCCTGAGACTATGAGCTATTTCAGATGTGATCTTTGCTTGCTATTGCCAGGAGTAAGCTCAGGTGCACTAGCACTTGTTAAGCTGCCTGTGTTATATATACGAACATCTCACCCACCAAAATAAGCCAAATGTTGCCACCAAGAGGCAAAGAATTGTCCTCTAATCCTAAATAAGAGGATGCTGCAAAGTTATATGGCCAAGAAAATAGATAGAATCTTGAATAAACATTTAGACTATTAGTGTGATCTACCAAAGAGGGGAAAAGGTAATCATGTACATTGTATCATACAAGATAAAGATAAAAATACCAATTAAATTATTTCCAACTCAAAATTGCAAACTGTATCTATACATGTATTTCAAAGAAAATATTAAAGTGAGTGTACTAGTGAGAGAGAGAAAGAGAGAGTAATGTTGAGCTCTAATTGCATATATTCAGATAAATTTTGCAAGATAGGGGAGAGTGATATGTCGGGCATAATGAATGGAAAGCATGATGGCCTAGTGAAAAAAATGTGGATTGGAATTACAGAGTAATGGTAAGTACGATTAAAAATTTTGCATGGACTAAATTATAGAAAGTAAGCCCCAAATTCAAAACTGAGTTAGATAAAGTCATTGCAGTTATGTTTAGCAAAGTGAAACAGACAATAGTTGGAAGACTACTTAGCAATTGTTGCAATGAAATCAGGCATTAGGTAGCATTGAGGATGAAGAGGACAAAAGATAAATGTGGCATTGAAATTTTAAAAAATCAATTGGATTCATAGTTATCAAGACATAATAATTCATTCCAAGAGGTCTTAAATATGTTAGAAGTGCAAAATGATACTTGTAAAATTTAAATAGTCTATAGCCTCTGATCCTGAGTTAGGGGTCTTATACTAGATTTGGAATAAAAAACAAAGTGTTATGCTATGTTTGTAAAAACTGATATTTTGTAAGACAATAATGTTTTATATTCCTGGAGATTGATGGATTATCTGAAAAAAAAAGTTTTTCCTTATGGCAAACAAACAACAACAAAGAAACACTACAGACCAACATACCTGATGAACGTAGATGCAAAAGTTCTCATAAAAAATACTAGCAAATCAAATCCAACAGCACATCAAACGGATGATTCACCATGAATAAGTGGGTTTTATTTCAAGAGGTCTTAAATACATCAGAAGTACAAAGGCTAATTCAACATATGCAAATCAAAGCATGCGATAAATCACATAAACAGAATTAAGAACAAAAACCATGTTATTTAAATAGATACAAAAAAACATTTGATAATATTCAGCATCTCTTCATGAGAAGAAACTCTCAACGAACCACGCATAGAAGAAACATCTCAAAATAACAAAGGTTATGTATGACAACCTCACAGCATACTAAATGGTGGAAGTTGAAAGCATTCCCTCTGAGAAGAAGACAAGAATGCCCACTTTTATCACTTCTATTAAAGATAGTACTGGAAGTCCTAACTAGAGCAATTGCGAAAGCAAAAGAAATAAGCAGCATTCAAATTGGAAAAGAGAGAGTCAAACTATTTTCACTGACAATATAATATTACATAAAGATTCCATCAAAAATGAATTCAGTATAATTTCTGGATACAAAATCAACTCACAAAAATCAGTAGCATTTCTATACATCAGTAATTTTCAAGCTGATTACCAAATCAAGAAGAGAATTCTATTTACAATAGGTAAACAAAACCTAAAATACCTAGAAATATATTTAATCAAGGAAGTGAAAGATCTCTACTAGGAAAACTCAAAATCATTGATGAAAGAAATCATAGATGACACAAACAAATCTGAAAACATCCCATGATCATGGATCAGAATTAATATATTTAAAATGATCATACTGCTCAAAGCAATTTACATATTCATTGCAATTCCTATCAAATAAAACATTATTTTTCACATTACTAGTAAAAAATAATTTTTAAATTATTAGGAAACCAAAAATAAAAGTCCAAGTAGCCAAAGCAATTGTAAGCAAAAAGAGCAAAGCTGGAGGCATCATATTATCTGAACTCAACTTACGCTGCAAGGCTATTGTAACCAAAAGAGCTTGTCCTTGGTATAAAAATACAAAATAGATCAATGGTGAAGAATAGAGAACCCACAACTAAAAACACGTATCTTCAACCAGCTGATCTTTGACAAAGTGTACAAAACCATATGCTGAGGAAAGAATACCCTTTAAAATAAATTATACTGAAAACATTAGATTTTTATAAGCAGAAGAAATAAACTGTATCTCTTTTACCTCTTCACCATATACAAAAATCAATTCAAGATAAATTAAAGGCTCAAATGAAAGACCTGACACTATAAAAACACTAGAAGAATATGTAGATAAAGTCTTCTGGACATTGGCTTAGGCAAATAATTTATATTTAAGACCTAAAAAGCACAAGCAACAAAAGCAAAAATAGGCAAAGGGCAATAAACTAAGCTAAAAAGGTTCTACACAACAAACATAATAATCAACAAAGTGAACAAATGCCCTGCAGAATGAGGGAAAATTTTTGCAAACTATCCTTCACTAGGGGGCTAACATCCAGCATCTACAAGGAGCTCAAACAATTCAACAGCAATAAAAGGCATATAACCATATGAAAAGTGTTCCATGGACATGAATTGACTTTTTTTTTTCAAAATAAGACATACAAATGGCCCAAAAGCATATGAAAAAAAAATACTCAACAATTATTAACCACAATAATGCATATTAAAATCACAATGAGATATCATCTTACACCAGTCAGAATGGCTATTATTAAAAAGCCAACAAAGTAACAGATGTTGGTGAGTATGGGGAGAAATGTGAAAGCTTATATACTGTTGTTTGGAATGTAAATTAATATGTACATGTAAAGCAGTATAGAGATTCTCAAAGATCTAAATATAGAACTACTATTCCTTCCAGCAAACTCACTTGTGGGTATTACCCAAAGGAAAATAAATAATTATGTCAAAGAGATACCTGTACTCTTCTGTTTGTTGAAGCACTAGTCACAAAAGCAAAAATTCAGAATCAACTTAAATGTCTACTAATGGATGACTGAATAAATAAATGTGGTATACACACATGCACACACACACATAAATATTGTTTAACCATAAAAAAGAATAAAATCTGTATTTTTCAGCAATATGGATGGAAGTGGAGACCATTTTCTTAAGTGAAACAACTCAGAAACCCAAAGTCAAATACTACATGTTCTGACTGATGAACAGTAGCTGATATGGTTTGTCTGTGTCCCCACCCAAATATTATCTTGAACTGCATCTCCCATAATCGGAACGTCATAGGAGGGACCCAGGGGGAGGTAATTCAAGCAAAGGGAGTGGGTTTTTCACCTGCTGTTCTGGTGAGAGTGAATAAGTCTCACCAGATCTGATGATCTTATAAACGGCCGTTCTCCTGCACATATTCTCTTGCCTCCCACCATGTAAGACATGTCTTTGCTCCTTCTTCACCTTCTGCCATGATTGTGAGGCCTCCTCAGCCATGTGAAACTGTGAGTTTATTAAACTTCTTTTTCTTTATAAATTACCCAGTCTCAGGTATATTCTTATTAGCAGCATGAGAACAAACTGTAATACAGAAGCTAAATAATGCTTACACATAAACATAAAGTGTGGAATAATAGACATTGGATACTGGGAAGGGTTGGAAGGAGAGAGGAGGGATAAAAAATTACTTAATAGGTACAGTGTACATTACTTAGGTGATGGTTACACTAAAAGCCCAGACTATACCACAATGCAGTATGTCCTTGTAACAAAACTGCAATTGTACCTCTTAAATTTATACAAATAAAAATAATTTTTTAAAAATTTGTCCTTTATTACAGTACTTTGGTAATATAATTTATTTATTTATTATAAGTAATAAAAAATATTTGAGTCAAATCAGTGAGTGTATCAGTCAACATTTGGCAAGTATTTATTGAGCTGTTATAGAAGTGAGCAATGTGCTAGATTAATACACAGACGTTTGCAATTATTATGCGACAGGGAAGAATGGAGCTAATCAGACAAATTCAAGCAAGTACGTTCACCTAGCAATCTGAGCATTGTGAAAAGTGATTCTAGGTTATTACTTAGAATACTAGGAATAGAATCTAAATATCTTGCCTTGTGGGCCAGTGCAACTAACAGAAAGAGCATAAGAGAGTATTTCTAAAACATTTTTTTAAATGTAAATATTCTAAAATCACAGATAAGTAGAAAATAGTATCACAAGTGCTCTTGAAAGTATAGATTATATTTTTATTGTAAATTTTTAAAAAATTCTTCATTGTGCCTCATTGAGCTTAAAAATATAAACACATTTAGTGCAATTAAGAATATAAGAGAATTTTTTCTACCATCTTACTGTTTAGTAAGCATAACGCTACTGAATCATGCTTATCATTTGTGGAAAATAAGGGAAAATTGAAGAGAACTGTATCAATATCAATTTTGCAATTTTATAAATTTGTTTTATCACTTGGTGACATTATAATTCAGAATTAAAAACATCTAGGTATATGTTAATACAAATGAGGGCAGTTTTTAAAATTCATGCATGATCAGAGGCAAATAATTGAGCTGACATGTCTAGAATGATGACAAAATTAATGTATTAATTAGTATTTTAAAACAAATAATAGGGTATATTTTGATACATATATTTTTTTCTTGGGAGTTTAAGCCAATCACATCACATTGCTTTTATGAACCGTTTGTCTCCAACCCATCTTAAGAACTAGTCAAAACACATTTTCCAAGAAGAATTAGTACTGTGTATTTTATTTTACTACATACATTATAAAAATCAAACATCTTGGTAAATTTTATGCAATTTTATTTATATTGAAACAAAAATGTTCTGAGAAGGAAACAGAACTAAACTAATTAAATAAAATCCAAATTTTTAATGTTTCTCTTTTTTTATGGAAAAAATATTTATTTATACAATCAATGAATAATAGCCCAGTTTTGAGTACCTTGCTGAACAATGGGAGCTTACGGGAACAAAGCAGACATTCTGTGTGCTGTCTTGAAGCCACATTCCACAGTTGATGTAAATATTATGTATGTACTCATACGAATAATTATACAATTAAAACTCTACTAACAGCTTCATGAGAAAGCTTAGGAAGCTATGACACCAAACCTAGGAAGCTATAACATTATAGGAATCCTACTCTGGATGGGAGGAGAATTGGAAAAACTTGCCTGGGAAAATGACCTTGCACTGTGGATTGAAAGAACAAATAGGATTAACTCAGGTGAATTATTTGTCTGGGAAGAGAAAGGAGCAAAAGGTAACCTATTGATATCAACACTTGAAATATCATATATGCAGTAAGTACATTCTTAGCCACTCTTTAACATTAAAATTAATTGTGAAACAATGTATTTTATTGAAGCTTTCTACCATTGATTGCAACTTGTTATCTCTGTGAAGACAAGTCACAACTAAACACTGTTATGGAAAATGCCTAGCAGCATTTTCAGTTAAATCAGTATTTACAAATGAAGCAGAGCAAACTTTCAAGGTCATACTTTCTTTTCTTTACAAATTTCTATATAAGTGTACACAGTTTTGTCTTGGTTCAAGATTTACAATCTCTCTATTACTTATACTAAGAAAATAAAGGGGCAAAACATCTGGTGTAAGGTTTTCTCAATGTACAAGCCAATAGTTGAAGCATTTAGGGTTTTCGGTGACCTTGTGGTGGGCTACTGCCCCCACAATCATGTCTTTCATAGAGGAGTTTCAATGTACATACAACAGTCCATTTTCTCACCCCACTCCCACTCCCCAGTTGATTTCAGAGACACAGTGGAGGATTTTGAGCTCACCATAGCGTTTTTATTTTAAATCACCATGCCTTGTGCAGCAGGAGATTGGGATGATTTGTGGAATTCCTGTACTCTTGTATATAATAAATGTTTTCACTTTAAAAAATTAGGCAGGAATAGCAAACTGCTTTTCAGAAAAGGAGCTATAGAGTTCTTTGAACACTTACCCAGAAATGGCACATTATAGATCATTTGTTCCAGCAAACAGTAACACATATCACCCATGTTTTCAAAATTTTACTGTACATGCAAATATTCTATGTGTGATTTCATGAATTCATTAATGCAAAAGGAGAACTATGATAATTCTATGTATCTGTGCATGTTAGATAAAGCTTATAAAGTTTACAAGTGGATATAAAATTTTGTCCTTCATGTGGCCCTGCCTTTTAGTCTTCCAACCCTTCCCAGACTTTTTGAAAAACAGGATTCAAGAAGCAATGAGACATCTAAGCCAATTTTTTTCTTTTATGTTTTACTTTGTTCTTTTTGTTTTTCATAGAGACCTTTCAATTTCTGTTTGTAGAGACCACTAACCTAATTTATTTAGTGATGCAGGTCACTGAAGAATAATATCAATACTGATTTTCAGTTTTGGTGATCTTTGTTTTTCAATGTGACAAAGATGAATCTGACTCCTTTATCATCCACATCTAACATTTTGCCTATTCCTATCCATTTATTATACTAAATGTATTCTGAATCTTTCTACAGCTTATAATCAGCACTGTTGGTATAACCAATCGCCACGATTACCTAAGCAACTGTAGTAGATTTCTTTCATCCTTACATGCAGTTTTACTGTTATCCTTTTTGAATTTGTTCTCAGAAAAGCTTTCAGAGGAGAATATGTCAAACTATGCATGATATTATGCAACTGAATTATTTAAGAAAGTTGAGGGGTACTGAAACTTTTCCTTGGGTAATGACCAAGACCTTTAATAGGCTCAGTTAAATCTGATAATACTTTTCCAACTCTCTGTCTCATTCCTCCCTAGCCCTTGCTAAATAACATTCAGTCATATTGGTTTTTTCAGTTTCTGATATATGTCAGGCTTCTATCATTTGCACTCTTGTATCCCCAGCACCTGGAAAAATACGTGACACACAGTAGGCACAAAGTACCTATTAATTAAATGAATGAAGGAGAAACTAAGTGGATGTTTATTTTTGGTAATACTGGTAGGCTTCTTTAGGGCCACTTTATGATTCCCCAGCTTCTTTCTATATCCCTGTATCTCTTTGCTCAATACCAATGGAGACGATTTTGTTGTCCCAGCTCATCTATTCAACCAGTTCACACATCATAGGTCTGTAGGTGGCATTCCTTTGAATCACTTACCCAGTGCTGATCCAGTCAGCTACGGCCATGGTGAAAGAGTTGCATAGTTAAAAATATGGGCCTTCTCATTACAAGTTTTTGAGTAAACAAAAAACCTAAATTTCTCATCTGCTTTTTCTACTTTTCTGACTCTTCCTATTCAGTTTTGTGGTGGCAGTGGTCATGATGGTTACTTCTAATCTCCCTAACCTCTAATCTTGGGCTCAGCCCTGGATGTCTTGTCACCCTCACTGACACTTAATTTCTTGGTAATCTAATCAAGTCTCATTATTAAAATAAATCTATATACTGACAACTAACAAATGTATATTGCCAGTTTGATGTTACATTAGATTCCAGAGCTAAATAATCAATGGTGTCCTGATATCTTCTTGCCTGCTGGCCCCTCCTGTCTGTCAACAATCTCAGACACGTTATGGTCTCTGTTGAGCTCCTGATACACATCTCAACTATGATCTTCTTCCTGTCCTCATGTCAGCAAATGGCAACTCTATCATTCTTACTGCTGAACTCAAAAATCTCGGAATTATTCTTTGTTCCTTTCTTTCTCTCAAACCCAATATCCAATCTACCTGCAAACCTTGTTACTTTACTTGCAGAATATATTTGCAACCACTGCCAACATGCAGAATTCTTGGTTCTAACATATTAGAATACTGGTAACAGCAGCTAGAGCATGTTAATTTCAACTCCCCACTTAAAATCCTCCAGTATCTCTCCATCTCATTTATAGTGTATGCCAAATTCCTTACAATAATCTACAATATTCTGAAATGTGTTTCTGTAATTTTTATGACCTCATTAACTGCTTTTCTACTATATATTCTCTCTGCTCCAAATGTATTGTTCGACTTCTTGCTTCTAAGCACACTAGACATTCTCCTTTCTTACTTTCCTCTGCCCAGATGCTTTTCTTCTCAGGCACTCTTCACAGCCCCAGGTCTTTAATTAAACGACATCTTTTTTTCTCTGGGGCGTTTCTTGACCACTATATCTAAAATTGCACCCTATCATCATTTCTAAAACCCTTTGTTTTTGTTGTCGTTGTAAAAATTTATTTTATTTCATTTTATTTTAAACTTTTATTTTAGGTTCAGGGGAACATGTGCAGGTTTGTTTTATAGGTAAATTGTGTGTCAAAAGGTTTAGTGTACAGATTATTTCATCACCTTGGCAATAAACATAGTATCTGACAGGTAATTTTTCTACCTTCACACTCCCCTCAACACCTTCAACTAGACTCTGGTGTCTAAAGTTCCCTTCTTTGTGTCCATGTGTACACAACGTTTAGCTCCTAATTATAAGGGAGAATATGCAGTATTTGGTTTTCTGTTCCTCTGTTAGTTTGCTTAGGATAATGGCCTCCAGCTCCATCCATCTTGCTGCAAAAGGCATAATTTCATTCTTTTATATGGCTGCATAGTATTCCATGGTGTATGTACCACATTTCCTTTCTCCCGTCTACCATTTATGGGCACGTGGTTGATTCCATGTCTTTGCTACTATGAATAGTGTTGTGATGAACATATGCATGCTTATGTCTTTGTAGTAAAAGGATTTATAGTCCGTTGGGTATATACCCAGTAATGGGATATCTGGGTCGAATAATAATTTTGTTTTAAGTACTTTGAAAAATTGCATCTGTGAAACTTTTAATCACCTTTTTTGCTCATTTCCTTTTTTAACAATTACTACTACATACTATATATTTATTTTGCTTATTTCTGTCTTCTTCATAAAACTATGAACTCCACATGGTAAAGAAGTTATCAAGTTTGTTCCTGCTATAATATAAGCAGGTAAGACTAATAAGAAAAACTGAAAAGACTATACTGCACAAAGCTGTGGAGTGAATGTATAAATGAATGAATGAATGTACTAACCACCCTAGAACCCAAAAAGAGCTGACAACTAATTATATGACATTACTTAAATGTATGAATAGAACACTAGTCCTAATATATTTTGTCGTCAGCCACTTTTTAAAATTTCCAAAATGAAGTATATTTTAACTAATGTATTGAAAATATTTATTAAGATAACAAAATTATACATAGTAGTTCTAAACTGAAGTGGGAAGAATGAATAAGGTGGAAAATAGTTGGTTTAAGTACCGATTTCACTATAATATTAGGGATATGAAAAGTAGTGTGATGCCTAGGAAATTAGAGCTGTAATCTGAATGCAACATGAAGATATGGCATAATTGCAACTAATTTAGCATTGCTACAGTGATACTTTGTATTTGTCCCTTAGGTAGACAGTTACATTTTTTCTGGATAGAACAGGCACTGGGACAGTACTATTGTATATGAACTGCATTCTTTATTTCTTTATTACTGAATACAGATGTGGATAAATTAGAGGCATTAACAGAAAGGATGTCTGAGTTAAATTTAATACCCTATCTGCAACACATTCAGTATCTAATGCTAACTAGAAGGCATATTAACAAAGGGGAAACAAAGAGGTGTGATCATACCTTAATGAAAGTGTAAACAAGATCAGCAAAGGTGATACAATACAACACATTTCAAAACTGAAGAATCATTTTGTTAGGATATGCTGTTAGGAAAGAGGAGAAGTTTGGATCTCTTGGAGGGAGTAGGGAGATATACATTTTCCAGCAATGGACTGGATGTGAACTAGCAGAATTAGCAGTGCCCATTAACCAACATATTTATTTGCATTCATAAATTAATAAAGAGGAGAATAGGGCCTCCTAGGAAAAAAAAAGTTTTCAGACTGTAATCCACAAGTCCCTTTAAGCATAAGAGTTAAATAAACATTGATTGACTGGAGATGGCTCCTGGATTGAAAAGAACCATAAGACTCTCATCAAGGTCTCAATAATTGGAGAAGAGACCTAGTTACATGACGGTACATCATGGATGTAGAACCAATACAGAATTAGTCTCTGGATGCTATAAATTATTATTTTTCTTATTTGAGACAGAGTTTTGCTCTGTTGTTCAGGCTGGAATGCAGTGGCACGCCCTGAGCTCCCTGCACATCTGCCTCCGGGGTTCAAGTGATTCTCCTGCCTCAGTCTCACTAGTAGCTAGGATTACAGATGCACACCACCACACCTAACTAATTTTTGTATTTTTAGTAGAGACGGGGTTTTGCCAAGTTGGCCAGGCTGGTCTCCAATTCCTGACCTCAGGGGATCTACCAACCTCAGCCTTCCAAAGTGCTGGGATTACAGGTGTGAGCCAATGTACCTGGCCATGTGCATTAATTTTTATGTTTTTATTTTATAATGGTTTTAGATGTATAAAGTGTCAAGTATATTACAGACTTTGTTTACTCAGAACACAGTTTCTCCTATAATTAACAATGAGCTAGAGTACTGTTGTCAAACTAATTAATATTTGATATATTGTAATAAACGAAAATCCAGATTTCATTTGGATTTTCTTAGTTTTTACCTGATGTCTTTTTCTGTTCTAGGATCCCATATTAACATTTAGTCATCATCTTTCCTTAGCATCCTATAGACTGTGGCAGTTTCTCAGGCTTTCCTTATTTTAGTGATCTTGACACTCTGGAAGAATACTGCTAAAATATTCTGGAGAATGCTTCTCAATCTTTGTTTGCCCTCCTTCAAGATTTTCATGTGAATTTTTCTTTGATTTTCTTCAGTTTGTATATAATACGCCTCTGGGGTGTGTGTGTGTGTGTGTGTGTGTGTGTGTGTGTGTGTGTTGTAATCCTACTTGATCTCTTCTGAGAATCCTGAATGTGTGCTTTGGCATTTATCATTAAATTTAAACAGAATATTTTAGGGTATTTTTAAAAGAAAATTTGATAATCTCTGTCTTTTAACAGGAATCTTTAAATTTTATGTTTGAAATGATTATAGTGATATATTTAAGTATTGATTTCACCTGTGAAAGAGTTTTTAATATTTTGCTTTTTATTGTTATTTTTTCTCCTTTTCTAACATTATTATTTTTTAATTATTTTTCTCTTTGGAAGTTTTTTTTTTTTTAATTTAATCTGCATATTCACTATTTTTTTAGCTATGTTAAGTTTACTTAAGCCTGTCAAATATTTCTTTGTTTTTTGTTATTCTGACTTTTAATTTCTAGGCTTTCCTTTTTATTTCTTTCTTATAGTTTTCATTTCTTTGTTTACATTATCCATCTGATATTAAATGTCTTCTACTTTTCAACTAAAGTTCATAACATATTAGTCAATTTTTTTTTAATTTTCTGTCTAATAATACCAACATCTATGTCATATTTGAATCTGGTTCTGAGGTTTGCTTTATTTATTTGGAATTTGTTTTTTCTGGTTCCTTTGCAGGTCTTGCAAAGTTGTCTTGAAAGTAGAAACGGTGTATTGAGAAGTAAGTGCTGGGTAAATGGGCCTCCAATTAGCTGATTTTTGTTAATATGACTGAGTTGAGCTGTGTTGAATGTTTGTTGCTGATATAGGTACAATATGTTAAATTCCTCTAATGTGTTTATTTCTGACTTCTTTGTTGATTTTCTTTTTTCCCTTTGCACTGCTCCTTAGAGAAAGTCTTTGTCTTGCAACTCTTTCAGTTATAATCTATTATAATACTGGGGGCTTGTTGGCATGGTGGAAGGGTGTAGGGGACAGAGATCTCTCTACAGTCTCCTGATTAAGTCTTCACTTTTTAGTGGGATTGTAACATGAAGATGTGGTTTTTCAAATATTTCTCTCCCTCCTCCAGAATAGATTAGTTTTCCCTCTATCCCATGGTCCATTTTCTGGCTCAGTGTTTCCAAACTATTTCCTTGAGCCCTTTTCGCCTGTTGACAGTTTGTTTTCCTTAGGTAATATAAGGCTAGAGCAGCCTGAAGTATAACAGAAGATTTTTCCTTCACTGGGAAAGGCTTACTGAATTGTTTTCTGGCAAATTCACTTTCCCTAGAAGTATTGATTTAGAGACAAGAGTCTGGGAGGGTTTCACTGTGGTTGAAGAGGGGATCTTTCTCAGATCCTCACAATGAGTACCTAATAGCATTCCTGAAAAGATGGTGTGGACCTACCGCCCATGATCTCATGATTGCTGACTTCCTGGGAGTTTCCCACTCATGACAGTCCCTACGCAGCCCATCAGCAATTCAACAGAAGCATGTAAGTGTTCCTACTAGTTTTTGACTTCAAGTTGCTTCTGTCCCTAGTTAACAATTCTTGGGAGCTGTATATCTTTATATTCTAGGTTTCCCAATCTCTCCAAATTTCTTAGATGTAGTTTGTTTTGAAAGCTAGATTCTCTGAAGGGTTCAAGAAAAGTTCTTGATTTTTAGTTTGTACAGAATTTTTTTCATAGGAGTGAGGAGTTCTAAGCTCTCTAGTTCTTGGAACTAAAATTGAGATTTCCCATGCATTTATTTTGGGGAAAATGCGTGTATAGATTTTAGCTAACAAGGCCTATATCACTAAATATTGTAGACAGTCATTACTTTGGCCTTTATGAATCATTGTAGAGGATATCACAAGATTGGCGAATTTTACAGTGGTAGCCTCAGGGATAATCTTGATTCCATGACATTGCTATATCCTGAGCCTAATCAGCAGGATACAGAAATTTCATGAGACACTTACAAATCAAAATGTAAGGCTTTTAGTGCTCAGCAGTCCAGAATGTAGTCCTGAGAAACTCAATGAGAGACAGTAGGGTGTAGAAGCTAAAATATCCAGGTTACTATGCAACAGTAATTTTTTTAAAAATTAAAAAATATATCCAGGTTTAGGTCTTCTCCTTTCTGATAATTTTTCTTTAAATAAATATTTAGATTATAAAAGTATAATATTTGGAGGCAGCTCAGTTGGATACGTTTTTCTCATTTCATAACATGATGTATCATGCTATAGATAACAGTGTTACATTGGTTCGTTAACAGCATGTAACACCATGACATATTTTAGAAAGTTCTAGAAGTTTCTAAGACATACAAGTTTGTGTGTGTATACATATATGTGTGTGTGTGTGTATATACACACATATATGTATACACACACACACACACACATATATTTGTATAAGATATCAATTAAGGAGGATGCCAAATGTGTTAATTCAGGAATGTTGATTATCAAATACTTAATCGCTTGACATCACAACATCTGAAAAATCTTCAAACTTTGCTCTACAGGGGTCTCATCATATATCTATGAATTTCTTGATTAACTTTGTTAAAAATACAAGATATTTGAGAACACAGTTCACTATATTCTAGTTATTTATTTTTTTCCACAGATTTCTTCTAGTTTAAATTTCTATGTGGTAAATAGTCACTAATATTGAACTGAAAACAGTATTATTGAAGCAAGCCATTTTTAATGAAAATTCTGTAGAAATGCACTTTAATAATCTTTTTGAAAATTGACTTGTTTGACTTTCACACAAAGGGGCTAATTTTCATTGACTGGGAAATAGCAAAAATGTGGCCAAAGTAAGAAAGTGTGACTTAAAATATAAGTAGAAATGTGTTATGCATCATTGTATGATGACAAGGCATAAAATAACAGATTCTTATCAAGATTAATCTGATATGAGGAATATCAGACCTTAAAGGCATTTTATGAGTTTCTTCTGAATCTTATTTTTACCAGATGAAATAATTACATAGAATTACACAAAGTTTTCTTTCTTTTTTTTTTTTTTTCCTTTTTGAGATGTAATCTTGCACTGTTGCTGAGGCTAGAGTACAGTGGCATGAGCTCTGCTCACTGCAACCCCTGCCTCCCGTATTCAAGCAATTCTCCTGCCTCAGCCTCCCAAGTACCTGGGATTACAGGTGCTTGGCACCACGCTCAGCTAATTTTTTTTTTTTTTGTATTTTTAATAGAGACGGGGTTTCA
>NW_022437048.1:1759316-1787007 GCF_009761245.1 Sapajus apella
GTGAGTCACTGTGCCCAGCAAAGTTTTCTACAGAAGATATAATTGGATGGTGACCATATGTTTTGTTTCTGCTTTCCACCAATCCTTTGTTATAGGAACATTGGTTTCACATTATTTTCCTAATCAATATCTATCACAACACTCTTAACTGACTTCCTATCTTATCTTATTCAGGTCTAAATTTTATCATGTCTTGGAGACCAACATAGCTGCACCTTTTCCATGAAGACTCTTTGGTGGTCTTTTATACAACCTGTAGCTATTGTTTACTGCTCTCAACTATCCAACCCTCAGAACTTGCTGCCTTATAACAGCATCTTCTTATTTGCATGTTCTTTCTGTGCCTATCAAATAGGAATGCTTCAAAGACAGACAGAAATTCTGAACCAAGAATTGTTGCTACTGGAGATTCAACTTTTTTCAGAAGATTCACAATATTTTTGTTTTTGTTTTTAATAAATTCCATTCTTTGGATCATAACAGTTGTAATTTTAGAAATCATTTTTATAGAGTATAAAAAAAGATGAATCTGAAACTCAGGGGCGGGGCCAAGATGGCTGAGTAGAAGCATTTCAAGTCTCCCATCAAAATAAAACGTAACTGGCAACCAAAATAGCTAGGTTCTCTCATCAAAATTGACTAAAAGGTTCATGTGACTCACAGAGAGAAAGTAAAACAGTGTGGTGCGGTGACGCACCTGAAAGCCACATGTGAAAGGGGAACCGCCTACCCCTAGCCAAGGGAGGCATTGAGTGAGCATGCTACTCAGCAGGGGAAGCTGTGCTTTTTCCATAGAACTGTGCAACTCATGGATCAGAAGATCCCACCTGTGAACCCACACCACTGGGTTCTAGCGTCCCAACCCAGGAGCGTGCAGATTCTTACAACACGTCAGTTGGAATCTGCTTAAGCCTACCTAGCTCCCAAAGGGAGAGGTGACCAGCACCTACTGTGGCTGCCTGCTCTCTAAGCCATTTGAGCTCCTTGGGGTAGAGGCCGCAGGCAGCACTAGGACCCACAACGGCCTAACACACTAAGCTCTCTGGGTAGGGCAGCACCCGTTGCTATAGCTGCAGTTTGTGCTTTGCCCCTGCTGGAGCCAGGGAAGCTGGATGGCTTGGTCCCAAGACTTGTCCCCACAGCCTAACACACCTGCTATATTAGGCAGTGGCCAGAGTGCCTCTTCAGATCTAACCATGACCCATCCTTCCTCAGTGGGTGGGGCTTCCCTGCAAAATCTCCAGTAACTCCAGCCAGATGCTCAGGGACAGAATTCAGATCTCCCTGGGCCTGAGCCCATAAGGGTAAGAGTGGCTGCAATCTCTGTAAACCAGCAGACTTAGCCTCTCCTCCTGGTAGTTCTGAGGTATCTGGGCAGCCCAGATAAGTGGGTTAACCCCCAGCAAAGCACATGCTTTCCACCAAGGGACAAAATGCTTCATTAAATGGGTCCTGTTCCCTGTGCCACTCAACTGGATGAGACCCTGCAGCAGGGATTGTCAGGCACCCTATATAGGAGTGATCTTACTGGCATCAGGTTGGTGACTCATGGGGTCAGAGGTCCCAAAATAAGGAGCAGGCACCCATTTTTGCTGTTCTCCAGCTTCCTTAAGCAACATTTCCAGGCATGGGAGTGAATGAAATAAAAAGGGCCTGAAGTGAACCCCCAGCAAACTGCAGCAGCCCTAAAAAAGAGGGACCTGACTAGTGAAAGACAAACTATCATAAAGTGACAAGAGGATAAAAAACAAACACAAAAAAAGGCCCCCACAAAATCCCCATCCAAGCGCCAGCAGCCTCAAAGACCAAAACTAGACAAACTCATGAATATGAGAAAGAATCATCAAAAAAATGCTGCAAACCCAAAAGGCCAGAGTTCTTCTTCTCCTTCAAATGATCACAACATCTCCCCATCAAGGGCCCAGAACTGGAGGATCAGATGAACAGATTGACAGAAGTATGCTTCAAAAGATGGGTAAAAAAAACTATGCTGAGATAAAATAGCATGCTCTAACACAATACACAGAAGCTGAGAATCTTGATAAATGGTTAGAGGAATTGCTAACTAGAATAACCAGTTTAGAGAGGAACATAAATGATCTGATGGAGCTGAAAAACATAGAGCAAGAACTTTGTGAAGCATACACAAGTATCAACAACCTAATCAACCAAGTGGAAGAAAGGATATCAGAGTTTGAAGACCACTTTACTGAAAAAAGGCATGTAGAAAAGAATAGAGAAAAAGGAATGAAAAGGAATGAACAAAGCCTCCAAGATATATGAAACTTCACAGTGGAACAAACCTACGATTGATTGCAGTATCAGAAGATGGGGAGAATGGAAACACATTACCTGGGAAAACTTCCCCAACCAAGCAAGACAAGCTAACAAGCAAATTCAGCAAATACAGAGAGCACTACTAAGATACTCTACAAGAAGAGCAACCCCAAAACACATAATCATCAGATTCTTCAAGGTCAAAATGAAAGAAAAACTGCTAAGGTCAGCCAAGGAAAAAGGCCAGGTCACCTACAAAAGGAAGCCAGTCAGGCTAGCAGCAGACCTCTCAGCAGAAACTGTACAAGCCAGAAGAATTTAGGGAAGCAATATTCAACATTCTTAAAAGAATTTTCAACCCAGAATTTCATTCCAGCCAAACTAAGCTTCGTAAGTGAAGGGGAAATAATATCCTTTCCAGACAAGCCTGAAGGATTTGTTACCACCAGGCCTCCTGCCCTGCAAGAACTCCTGAAAGTAGCACTGTAGATGGAAGGAAGGAAAAAAAAAAAAAAAAAAAAAAAAAAAAAAAAAAAAACAAAAAAAACGGTACCAGCCACTGCAAAAATACGTGTAAATATAAAGACCAATGACACTATGAAGAAGCTGCATCAACTAGTGTGCAAAATAACCAAATAGCATTATGATGACAGGATGAGATTCATACATAACAATATTAACTTCAAATGTAAATTGGCTAAATGCCCAATAAAAAGAACACAGACTGGCAAATTGGAGAAGGAGTCAAGACATGTACTGTATTCAGGAAACTCATTGTACATGCAATAAAGGGATGGAGGGATATTCACCAAGCAAATGGAAAACAAAACAAAACAAAAAAGCAGGGGTTGCAATCCTAGTCTCTGACAAAATAGACTTAAACCAACAAAGATCAAAAAGACGAAGAAGGACATTACATAATGGTAAAGGGAACAATTCAACAAGAAGAGCTAACTATTCTAAATATGCACTCAAAACAGGAGAATCCAGGCTCATAAAGCAAGGTCTTAGAGACCTACAAGGAAACTTAGACTTCCACAGAATAATAGTGAAGACTTTAACACCTAACTGACACTATAAGACAAATCAATGAGACAGAAAATTAACAAGGATATTCAAGACATGAATTCAACTGTGGATCAAGTGGACCTAGTAGATGTCTACGGAACTCTCCACCTCCAAGTAAAAAGAATATACTTTCTTCTCAATGCCACATGGCACTTATTCTAAAATCAGTCACATAATTGGAGGCAAAACACTCCTCAGCAAATGCAAAAGGACTGAAATCATAACAATAGTTTCTCAGACCACAGTGAAATCAAATTAGAACTCAGGATTAAAAAACTCACTCAAAACCACACAATTTCATGGAAATTGAGCAAGCTGCTCTTCAATGACTCCTGGGTAAATAATGAAATCAAGAAGTTATTTGAAACCAATGAGAACAAAGAGACAATGTACCAGAATCCCTCGAACACAGCTACAACAGTGTTAAGAGGGAGATTTCTAACACTAAATGTCCACATCAGAAAGGTAGAAAGATCTCAAATCAACACCCTAAGATCATAATCAAAAGAGTTAGAAAGGCAAGATAAAACTAATTCAAAAACCAGCAGAAGACAAGAAATAACTCAAAGAAGAGAAGAATTGAAGGAGATATAGACAGGAAAAACCCTCAAAAAACTCCATGAATCTAGGAGCTGGTTTTTTGAAAAAATTAACAAAATAGATAGATCATTACTAGAATAATAAAGAAGAGAGAGAAGAATGAAATAGACACAGTAAAGATGATAAAGGGGATATACCCCTGATCCCACACAAATACAAACAGGCATCAGAGAATATTATAAACACTTCTACCCAAATAAACTGGAAAAAATAGAAGAAATGGATTAATTCTCAGATGCACAACCTTACCAAGACTAAACCAGGAAGAAGTCAAATTCCTGAATAGACCAATAACAAGCTCTGAAATTGAGGAGGTAATTATTTCCTAAAACCAAAAACAGCCAGGGACCAGGGCTGAATTCTACCAGAGATGCAAGGAGGAGCTGGTACCTTTCCTTCTGAAACCATTTCAAACAATGAAAACAAGGGACTCCTCCCTAATTCATTATATGAAGCCAGCATCATCCTGACATCAAAACCAGGAAGAGGCACAACAATAAAAACTTCAGGTCAATATAGCTGATGAACATCGATGTGAAAATCCTCAATAAAATACTTGTAAACCGAATCCAGTGTTACATAAAAAAAAAAAAAAAAAAAAAAAAAAAAAAAAAAAAAAAAAAAAAAACTTACCCACCAATAAAGTCGGCTTCATCCCTGGGATGAAAGGCTGGTTCAAAATACGCAAATCAATAAATGTAATCCATCACATAAACAGAACCAAAGACAAAAACCAGATGATTATCTCAATAGATGTAGAGAAGGCCTTTGATGAAATTCAATATCCTTCATGTTAAAAACTCTCAATATGCTGGGTATTGATGGACAATATCTCAAAATACTAAGAGCTATTTATGTCAAACCTACAGTCAATATTATATTTAATGGGAAAAAGCTGGAAGCATTCCCTCTGAAAATGCATATAAGACAAGGATGCCCTCTTTCATCACTTGCATTCAACATAGCATTGGAGGTTCTGGCCATGACAATCAGGCAAGAGAAAGAAATAAAGGGTATTTCTAATAGAAGGATAGGAAGTCAAGCTGTCTCTGTAGGCAGATAACACGATTTTATATTTAGAAAACCCCATCATCTCAGCCCGAAATTTCTTGAACTGATAATAAACCCCATCAAAGTCTCAGGATACAAAACCAATGTGCAAAAACCACAAGCATTCCTTTACACCAACAATAGGCATGCAGAATGAATGACTTCCCATTCACAGTCACTACAAAGAAGATAAAATACCTAGGAATGCAGCTAAAAAGGAATGTGAAGGACCTCTTCAAGGAGAACTACAAACCAATGTTCAATGAAATAAAAGAGGACACAAACAAGTGGAAAAACAATCCATCCTCATGGGTAGGAATAATCAACATCGAGAAAATGGCCATACTGCCCAAATAAATTTATAGATTCAATGATATTCCCATCAAACTACCTTTCACATTTTTCACAGGATTAGAAAAAAAAAACTGTTTTAAATTTCATATGAAATCAAAGAAGACATTGTTTAGCCATGACAATCTTAATCATAAAGAGCAAAGCTGGAGGCATCATGCTACCTGACTTCAAACTATACTATCAGGCTACAGTAACCAAAACGACATGGTACTGGTACTAAAACAGACATTTAGACCTATGGAGCAAAACAGAGACCTCAGAAATAACACTGCACATCTACAACCATCTGATCTTCAAAAAACTTGACAAAAATAAGCAATGGGGAAAGGATCTCCTATTCAGTAAATGGTGCTAGGAAACTGGCTAGCCATATGCAGAAAACTCAAACTGGACCTTTTCGTTACATCTTATACAAAAATTAACTCAAAATGGATTAAAGACTTAAAGGTAAAACCCAAAATCATAAAAACTCTAGAAGAAACCTTAGGCAATACCATTCAAGACATAGGCATGGGCAAGGACTTCATGACAAAATCACCAAAGCAATTGCAACAAAAGCCAAAATTGACAAACGGGGTCTAATTAAACTAAAGAGATTCTGCACAGCAAAAGGAAATGGCATCAGAGTGAACAAGCAACTTACAGAATGGGAGAAAGCTTTTGCAATCTACCCATCTGTCAAAGGTCTTTATCCAGAATTTACAAGGAACATAAACTTATTTACAAGGAAAAACAACCCCATCAAAAAGCGAGCAAAGGATATTACAGACACTATGCAAAAGAAGACATTTACATGGCCAATAAACATGAAAAAACGCTCAACATCACTAATCATTAGATAAATGCAAAATGAAAACCACAGTGAGATACCATATCACGCCAGTAAGAATGGCGATTATTAAAAGTTCAAAAAACGATAGATGCTGATGAGGCTGTGGAGAAAAAAAGAATGCTTTTGTACTTTTGGTGGGAATGTAAATTAGTTTAGCCATTGTAAAAGACAGTACGACAATTCCTGAAGGATCTAGGACAAAAAATACCATTTGACCCAGCAATCCCATTACTGAGTATATACCCAAAAGAATATAAATTATCCTATTATGAAGACATATACACATGTAATTTTATCGCAGCACTATTTACAATAGCAAGTATGTGGAACTAACCCAAATGCCCATCAGTGATAGAGTGGATAAAGAAAATATGGTGCATGTACACCATGGAATAGTATGCAGTCAAATGAATGAGATCATGTCCTTTCCAGGGACCTGGATGCAGCTGGAAGCCATCATCCTCAGCAAACTAACATAGGAACAGAAAACCAAACTCGGAAGATTCTTACTCATAAGTGGGAGTTGATCATTGAGAACATATGGACACAGAGAGGGGAACATCATACCCCAGGGCCTGTTTGGGGTGGAGGGTGAGGGGAGGGAACTTAGAGGAAGAATCAATAGGTGCAGCACACCGCCAAAGCACACATATACCTATGTAACGAACCTGCGCATTCTGTACTCTGCACATGTATTCAATTTTTGTTGTTGTTTTTAAGAAGAAGGATCCAGAATCATCACTTGGCAGTATAGTGTGATGACTTATTTCCACTGGCGTCCAGGAAACTTGGCTGGGAGCTTCCCTTGGGGTCTAGAGTTAACCAGAGGCTACATGTTTTAGGCAACTTAATTCATATTTTACTTAAATTCATATAAATCCTTAAAAAAATCATTTGACTTCATCCTTGCTGACTATATCCAGTCTGTAACCAGTGCTTTGTTCTTCGCCACCTTACTTCAGACTTTACTACAGCCTACCTGGATTTTGCAGTAGCTTCTTAACTGCTTAAACTTTGATTATTGCCCCAGCCAACATATTCTGACACAGAAATCTCTCTGAGTTAGATGCGATTGTATTATGCCCCACACTCACCCAGATAGAAATGATCAATAGATACATTTAGAATGAATAAGATGCATGTAATCAAATTACATTCAGAATCTACCACCATTAAGTAGTAAACACAATGGTGGATAGCAGAGGCTGGGAAGGGTAATGGGGGTTGGGAGGTGAGATGATAAAGAGGGGTTGGGCGATGGGTGCAAAAATACAGTTATATAAAAGGAATATGGTCTAGTGTTTGGTAGCACAACAGGTCAAGTACAGTTAACAGTAATTTATTGTATATTTCACAGTAACTAAAGGAGCGGATTTGAAATGTTCCCAGCACAAATGATAAAGGTTTGAAGTGATGGATACCCCAATTACCCTGATTTGATTATTACCATTGCATGTTTGTATCAAAATATATATACCCTATAAATATGTACAACTATCATGTATCAATAAAAATTGGAAATAAACTACCACCACCATTCTTCAGCCTATTTTCCAATCTCCTCTTTCACTGCACTAGGCACACAATCTCTGTACCTGTGATCTGTGCCTTCCAAGGCTTTGCTCATGTTGTAAGAAACATACTTATTGTTTAATATATCCTGTACCACTGTAGGCTGACTGTAATTAACAGTAATTCATAGTTTCAAATAGCTGGAAGGAGGATATTGAATGTTTCCAACATAAAGAAATGATAAATTTTGAGTTGATGGATATGCTAATTACTCTGATCTGATCACTACACATTATATGTATGGAAATATCACTGTGTATCCCATGAATTCAGGCAGTTATTTGTTAATTTCAAAAATAAAAAATACCCTAAAAAAAAAAAGAAGAATTTTTTAAAAAGATGAATTCTACCTTGTGGTTTCTAATATGGAAGCGATAGGAACTTGCATATGGGAGAAACAACCACAGGTAACAGAACGATTTATTCAGCTATTAGTTCAAAGAAAGCGTATTTGCCACTACCTTGATTTCCACACTCCATTCCAATCCCAATTTTAGTAGTATATTCACATTATTGTGACACTTTTAAATGTATTCCTTCATTTACACAAAACCAGAAGTAAGAGTCTTAGTAATTACAGTGTTAGGTAAGAATTAATACTCATTTGACAAAAATAAAAAAAATAAATTCTGTTTGGTGTGGTTTTGAATAGGCTCTTATTTTCATTATCTCTTTTTTCCATCTCTCTCTCTATATATATTTCTATTCATACTAGTTGCTTCATTTGAAAAATCTGGAAAATATTTGTAAATCAAAAAAGATTTTGAAGAGAAAAAATTGTCAGACTTTGCATAGCCTTCTGGATGGATGTGTTTGTGTCATTTCTTTATCCATGGGAGGAAAATCATACAGTAGTGAGAACATTCCATTGTTACCACTCTAAGTTTTCAGAATAAAGCTGAAAGTTCTGAATTTAAGTGGAAAGTAAGCTAAATAAACAGAGAAAGTTGAATTTCCACCCAGCCTGTCCAGTCTTCTGTTCTAAATACAGTCTTTACTTATGGACCTTTTTCACATAGTGGTATATATTTTCATTGGATATTGATTACTATTATTGCAGGGCTAGTTTGGATCAAATCTCCTTCCCACAACCCACTTTCTATCAGAGTTAATGGGTTTGCAGCTCATTTATAATGATCATATTGGCAGGAATTTAGCTAATATTACCAAACACTCAATAGGAGTGGTTTTTCTACTCTCCTGAGTGCCTCTCAGCTGCAGGTAAAGAATGTTACAGCTGGATGAGAGAGCTAATTAGAGCCAATTAGAGCTTGAGTGACCAGCAATGGCATTAAAATGTCTGGCAGAATCTACCTTGTCCTTGTAACACAGAGGTTTTGTATCTTTGCAAATACCTGTCTTGGAACATTAAACATTTTATAGAATTGCAGGTAATAAGCACTTAAATTTAATAATCAAAAGAGGCATTGCCAAAGTAATCCTGAAAGTAGGACTTCACTAGACATAATTATACATTGACTGCCAAAGGCATCTCAAAATTAACAGCAAGTTTTAGATGCTTAATGAGAAGCATTAAAGTTCTATAACAAATTTGAACTTAATAAATCCAGTGAACTGAATTTAATTCAACATATGTATTCATGTTTCCTCATATAAGGTACATTGTCTCAGTACTTTGGAGGAGCTATTGGAGGTCTGTCTTCATTTTACTTCATTTATTTTGTTCCAATGGGATACACCAATCCTTTTATGAGTGAGAATGTTTTTGCATAACATTGTATTCCTATCCACTCAGTTCACAAGAATGTGGAAATTCATCTGCCCCTTGGAAAGTGGTGAAGATTATGTAGGCAGAAGAAGGATCAAATCATTTTATTTTATATTTTTATAGCTTTTGTTTGAAAAAAATGGTGTGATTACAAATAGAAGAAGAAAACTTCTAAATGTTAAATTATAATTTTGAAGACACTGAAGCTATTACATTATATTCAAAATGTAGTTGTGCAAAATTATATTTTTTAATCTACCTAATTATTCATCTGTCATGAATACAGCCATCTGAAAAATAACAATACTGTGTTCTATAATATCCAGATGTTCTAAATAATGATTAGAAGTAAGCAGGAGTACATTTTTAAAATATGTTTTTAAAGGCCTAAGAATCAAAAATATTGTAAGTGGGAAATACATAAAAAAATTTTTATAATATACTTTATGCTTGAAAGGTAAATAGTAGGTATAGAAAATTATATGAGAAATTTCTATTGCTTAACCATTTCTAAATATCACACAAAGCCTACATTTATTACAATTATGTATATTTATAATGCACCATTTTCTGAAAGTCACAGCAACAGTATGTAGCCATAATTTATAAGGGAGTAATCAATAATTTTTGATAGGCTGAACACAGCAAAATCAATTAGCATCTATATAGAAACAAAAATTGTTTTTCTGGTATGCATTTCTAAACAGCTTTAAAGACTACACGATGAAAATGCACTTCATGGAATTGTTTGTCCTTACTCAAATTCAGTTCTAGTTATGACCCTGAGAGATGATTAGTAAATTCAACTTTTTAATTAGCATTTTGCATAATTCATTGAAATTATAATGCACTCGTGCATTTGATTGTCAAGGTGCAGATGTGCTAATATGAGACTATAATTTTCTCATCTAAATAACTCTTTTAGTAAAACCTCCAATTTCTCACAATTCTATTGTATAAGACCTATTATTGCTCATTTTTAAAAAATGAGTTGAGAACTGGATTTTGAAGTCAGCTTGTATTGTTACAATAGATTTCTCAGGATACCAGGAACCAAAATAAACTAACATTTTTAAAATAATTTTTTATTCTATTTTGGTTAAAACTACTTGATCACAGTTAAAGTAACTTTTAAATGTACCAAGTAGAATACATTTATAAATTATATCACAATAAACCCAAATAGAAATTATTAAATGAAAAATTTAAAGGATGCCGTTTTTGCATTTTATTGCACTAAGGAAGTATGGGCACGATAATCATAGAATCTTCACCACGAATGGTCAGGTGAAATTGGTACTAAACAAAAAATGGGTGTTTATTTAATATGTGGTTTCATGGGATGAACCTTGATACTTAAAATAATAATTGATTGATATGTTTCTCAAAGCTTCCTAGGGTTTATCCAAACATATATCTATTTATATTGAACTTTAGTGCTTGTTTCATACAAATCACAAGCTCCTATGAACTGGGCAGCTTTGCTTCAACTCTATGGCAAATGAGAAAAAAAGTAGTGAAATACGGAATGTGGCTGTTCAAAGAAATGGCAGGATGCGCTATGACATTGTTTTCTTTCTGTACACGAGATAGATTGTTAGAATGAATTAAATGTTTCCAAACGAGGTGAGAGAACTTGCAAACCAGGATTCTTGGCCATGAGTCCTATTTACAAATGAGGTAAACTGCCTGGGCTTAAGCACCCAAACACGTGATGGTTGCTGCCTACTCTGCCAGCAGCGATGTTTGTGCTGTTGATCCTGGGAACATTGGCCAGCAAAACTGCTATTATTGCAAACATGTGTGGCAATGCTGAATGAGATTTCTAAGGAACCGAGCGGTAGAATGAATATTAGTGTTTGGGACAAATGCTTTCTTAGGACTTGATTTAAAAAGCACTTCTTACATTCCAAAAGTCTGCTATACAGAATGCTTATTACATGGATAGTAGTATAAAGAGACCTCTGTGTTGCTCCTGGCATGGCCTACATAAGTCCCTAGTAGGTAATCCCTCACAGCAATTTTATAGCATCTGGCTCTAGGTAGCCCATAAAACAAAGTGAAGCATTGCAGTCATGGCAATGCTGATGAACTGAGACTGGCTTATGTTGAGTTCCACTGTTGTACTTCCAAGTGGAATTATAGTGTGTCTCATGATTCTTTCATGCTAGAAAATAATTTTTTGTTCTTTACTTATTAATGTTTATATAAAAATTGAAGTAACTTTCATCTTTGTTTGATAATATCTAAGTTAACTTAAAATTTATGAAGATGAAGGTTCTGAAGTTCCCAGAAATTGCCAAACATTTGGAAATAATCATTTTCAAAACGGAATGTGGAATTTTATTTTCAGAGGCACTGAATGTTACTATCAAATAAGAAAGAATTTGATAAAAAATAAGCTTCATTAAGACTTTAAATGTAAGTTTACAATCCTAAATTGTATCTTAGGTGGACATTCTAATTGAATTAATTGTATCATTTTCATGCATACATTCAGTACTTTTAAGTTAATTCAATGATTTTTACATTTAATAATGATATAAAAATTATCAATGGTTAACTTTAGGTGTCAACTTGACTAGATTAAAGAATGCTTAGCTGGAAAAACATTGTTTTTGGGTGTGTCTGCAGGGGTGTTTTGGGAGGACATTGATATGTGAGTCAGTGGATTGAGAAAGATTCTCCCTCAATTTGGGAAGGAACCATCCAATTTGGGATTCCAGATGGAAGAAAAGTCAAAAGAAGGACAAACTATTGCTCTCTTTCTTGCTTCCAAAGCCAGAGGCCCTTCTTTTTTTAAAAAAATTATTTATTATTAAGTTCTGGGGCACATGTGCAGATTGTGCAGGTTTGTTACATATGTATACACGTGCCATGGTGGTGGTTTGTTACATCCATCACCCCATCATCCACATTAGGTATTTCTCCTAATGGTATTCCTCTCCAATCTCCCCAACCCCTGCTACTCCTCTTCTAGCCCTCTACTCCCCAGACCCTGGTGTGTGATGTTCCCCTTCCTGTGTCCCTGTGTTCTCATTGTTCAACACCCACTTATGAATGAGAACGTGTGGTGTTTGGTTTGCTGTTCTCGTGTCTTTGCTGAAAATGTTTTCCCAGTTTCATCCATGTCCCTGCAAAGGACATGAACTCATCCTTTTTTATGGCTACATAATATTCCATGGTGCATATATGCCATATGTTTTTTTATCCAGTATATCATTGATGGACATTTACCAAAACAGAAATATGGACCAATGGAACAGAACAGAGGCCTCAGAAAGAATGCCACACAACTACAACCATCTGATTTTTGACAAACCTGACAAAAACAAGCAATGGGAAAAGGATTCCCTATTTAATAAATGGTGTCAGGAAAACCAGCTAGCCATATGCTGAAAGCTGGAACTAGATCCTTTCTTTACACCTTATACAAAAATTAACTCTAGATGGATTAAATATTTAAACATAAGACCTAACACCATAAAAACTCTAGAAGAAGCTTGGGCAATACCATTCAGGACATAGGCATGGGCAAGGACTTCATGACTAAAACACCAAAAGCAATGGCAACAAAAGCCAAGATAGACAAATGGGATCTAATTAAACTGAAGAGCTTCTGCACAGCAAAGGAAACTATCAGTGGAGTGAACCCACAACCATTAGAATGGGAAAAATGTTTTGCAATCTAAGCATCTGACAAAGATCTAATAGGCAGAATCTATAGAGAACTTAAACAAATTTACAAGAAAAAAAAAAAAAAACATCAAAAACTGGGCAAAGGATATGAACAGATACTTTCCAAAAGAAGACATTTATGCAGCCAACAAACGTATGAAAAAGAAGCCAGAGGCCCTTCTATTCCTGCATTTGAGTATTCGAATTCCAGTTCATCCAGCTCTTGGACTCTGAAACTCATAACAGCAGCTGTGTTCTTGGGCTTTTGACATGGGACTGAATTCATACCACTGGATTCCCTAGACCAGGTAAGCCAGTTGGAGTGGCTCAGTCCAAATTTGAGCACCTGAGGAATGCTTGGACTGCCACGTTACTGGCTTCTCTGGGCTCCAGTTTGCACATGGCCTATGATGAGACTTCCCAGCCTCCATAATCATATGAGCTTATTTCCCTAATAAATCTTCTCTAATATAGCTATCTCCAAATCCTGTATGTTCTGTCTCCCTAAGAACCCTGACTAACACAGTCATTAACCTTTAACAGTAAATTTCAAATGACTTCGGTTTCCAAATATACCTGACTTTCTAAATACCATTCTAATGAAAACATAAAGCCAACAATTTATAGTACCATTTAGAAATGAAGCCCAACTTTATGGGACATCATTGTAATATTTTCCTGATGGGTATTTCCAGAAAAAAATTTATTTAATAAGTGATTGTATTTTAAAAAGAAGATGCATGGAAGGAACCATGAGGAGAACATGAAACACACTTGGAACATATTGTGGTCTATATAAGTTATATTCCTGGACACTTCTTTGTTTGGTAACAACAAGTGTCATGTTCTCCAACTTTCCTGTTAATCAGCAATGTTGAATCAATTTGGTTGCTTCACTGTATAATGTTTCCAAGAAAACTAAAGCCTCATTAATGTACACACAGCTCTTGGAAGAAGATGTGTAATATGTATTTGATTCCACTGTGGTTTTATGAGAATACTAGGACATTAAAAAAAGAAAATTACATAGCAAATTCTCATTGGATATTTTTTGAGGTCACACAGAGCAAGGTGGTCTTCAGATTGACAAGTGTGCACCTTATCTGAATTACAAAGATAACTGTATCAGCCCTGTTATTAAGTTTTTCAGCTTTTTGATATTTTAATAAAGGGATTAGTCAATACTCCAAGATTGTTCAGTTTTTCACTTCATTTTTGTTTTGGTCATATGGCATTGAGAGGGACCAAGTTTTAGGTCAATCAATGGGAAGGTAAAATGAAATATGAGGAGAAACAAAAATGCACAGAAAATTCCCAGGAGTTGATGATGGCAAAAGTAATTGTGAAGTTATTCCATAAGTGATCAGAATTTCAGAAATATCTATGACATTGCTTACTTAACCACATAATAGATGAGATTAATAAGCATTCCGTTAATCATCAGCAGAATTATTATCATCAATAATAATATAAATGTTTTCCTTTTCCATTTCTTTTCATTTTTTTAACTTATAATTTCAGGGGTACATGTGCAGGTTTGTTATATAGGTAAACTTCAGTCATGGGGATTTGTTATACAGACTATTTCTTCACCCAGGAGTTAAACCTAGTAAACATTATTATTTTTTTTTCCAAATTATCTCCCTTAACCCACCCCCTACTTTCCACCTTCCATTAGGCCCTAGCACGTGTTACTTCCAACTACATGTACATATGTTCTCATCATTTAGCTGCCATTTATACATGAGAACATGTGGTATTTGGTTTTCTATTTCTGCATTAGTTTGCTAAGAATAATGGCCTCCAGCTCCATCCATGTCCCTGCAAAGGACATAACCTCGTCCTATTATTTTTAATGGCTACATGATATTCCATGGTATACATGTACCACATTATCTTTATCCACTCTATTATTGATGGGCATTTAAGCTTATTTTATTTATTTGCTATTGTGAATCATGCTGCAATGAATATACAAATGCATTTGTATTTACAATAGAACAATTTATATTCCTTTGGGCATATACCCAACAATGGGATGGTGGACTTATGATAGTTCTGACTTTAGGTCTTTCAGGAATTGCCACAGTGTCTTCTACAATGGCTGAACCAATTTACACTCCCACCAACAGAATATAAGTGTTCCTTTTTCTCCACAACCACATCAGAATATTTTATTTTATTTTATTTTATTTTACTTTCTATTAATAGTCATTGTGATTGATGTGAGATGGTATATCATTGTGGTTTTCATATAATTTCTCTAATAATCAGTAGCGTTAAGCATTGTTTCATATGATTATTAGCCACATGTATTTTCTCTTTGAAAAGTCTCTGTTCATCTCCTTTGCCCACTTTTTAACCTTCACTTTGCCTGAAAATCAGATTTAGGGATGAGATACAGATCATAAAATACATATTTAATGTGTTTAAAGAAATAAAATTTGAAGAAAGAATTCACAGATTGAAACATTAAACAGAAAAAAAAATCTCAGCAAAGAGAAATAAAAATGGATAACTTGAAAAAAGTTAACAAGACATTTAGATGTCTTAGTCTGTTTTCTGTTGCTAAAACTGAATACTACAAACTGAGGGTTTGTAAGAATAGAGATTTATTTTAGTGTAAAGTGTCAGGAAGGGGTCCAGTTTCTGGTTTCTGCACATGGCTAGCCAGTTTTCCCAACAACGTTTATTAAACAGGGAATCCTTTCCCCATTGCTTGTTTTTGTCAGGCTTGTCAAAGATCAGATTGTTGTAGATATGCTGTGTTGCCTCCAAGGCCTCTGTTCTGTTCCATTGGTCTATATCTCTGTTTTGGTACCGGTACCATGCTGTTTTGATTACTGTAGCCCTGTAGTATAGTTTGAAGTCCGGTAATGTGATGCCTCCCGTTTTGTTCTTTTTGCTTAGAATTGACTTGGCCATGTGGGCTCTCTTTTGGTTCCATATGAAGTTTAAGGTGTTTTTTTCCAGTTCTGTGAAGAAGGTCATTGGCAGCTTGATGGGGATAGCGTTGAATCTGTAAATTACTTTGGGCAGTATGGCCATTTTCATGATATCGATTCTTCCTAACCATGAGCATGGAATGTTTCTCCATCTGTTTGTGTCCTCTCTTATTTCGTTGAGCAGTGGTTTGTAGTTCACCTTGAAGAGGTCCTTTACATTCTTTGTTAGCTGTATTCCTAGGTATTTTATTCTCTTTGTAGCAATTGTGAATGGCAGTTCATTCTTGATTTGGCTCTCTTTAAGTCTGTTATTGGTGTATATGAATGCTTGTGATTTTTGCACATTGATTTTGTATCCTGAGACTTTGCTGAAGTTGCTTATCAGTTTTAGGAGATTTTGGGCTGAGATAATGGGGTCTTCTAGATATACAATCATGTCGTCTGCAAATAGAGGCAATTTGAATTCCTCCTTTCCTATTTGAATACCCTTTAAGACCTAACACCATAAAAACCCTAGAAGAAAATCTAGGCAAAACCATTCAGGACATAGGCGTAGGCAAGGACTTCATGACCAAAACACCAAAAGCAACGGCAACAAAAGCCGAAATAGACAAGTGAGACCTAATCAAACTGCACAGCTTCTGCACAGCAAAAGAAACAGTCATTAGAGTGAATCTGCAACCAACAGATTGGGAAAAAATTTTTGCAGTTTACCCATCTGACAAAGGGCTGATATCCAGAATTTACAAAGAACTAAAACAAATTTACAAGAAAAAAACAAACAAGCCCATTCAAAAGTGGGCAAAGGTTATGAACATACACTTTACAAAAGAAGACATACATGAGGCCAACAAACATATGAAAAAATGCTCATCATCACTGGTCATCAGAGAAATGCAAATCAAAACTACATTGAGATACCATCTCACACCAGTTAGAATGGCAATCAATAAAAAATCTGGAGGCAACAGATGCTGGAGAGGATGTGGAGAAATAGGAACACTCTTACACTGTTGGTGGGAGTGTAAATTAGTTCAACCATTGTGGAAGACAGTGTGGCAATTCCTCAAGGACCTAGAAATAGAAATTCCATTTGACCCAGCAATCCCATTACTGGGTATATATCCAAAGGATTATAAATCATTCTACTATAAGGACACATGTAAACGAATGTTCATTGCAGCACTGTTTACGATAGCAAAGACCTGGAACCAACCCAAATGCCCATAAATGATAGACTGGACAGGGAAATGTGGCACATATACACCATGGGATATTATGCAGCCATAAAAAACAATGAGTTCATGTCCTTCGTAGGGACACGGATGAACCTGGAAACCATCATTCTCAGCCAAATGACACAAGAGCAGAAAATCAAACACCGCATGTTCTCACTCATAGGTGGGTGTTGAACAATGAGAACACATGGACACAGGGAGGAGAGCACTACACACTGGGGTCTGTTGGGGGGAAATAGGGGAGGGACAGCAGAGGGTGGGGAGTTGGGGAGAGATAGCATGGGGAGAAATGCCAGATATAGGTGATGAGGAGGAAGGCAGCAAATCACACTGCCACGTGTGTACAAATACAACAATCTTGCATGTTCTTCACATGTACCACCAAACCTAAAATGCAATTTAAAAAAAGAAAAAATATATATATTTCCCTACCCTTTCAATTACAGAGTTTTAGAATTAAAAATTTTGCCAAAAAAAAAAAAAGAGAGATTTATTTGTTCATGGTTTCTAGAGATGAAGAATTCAAGAGCATACTTCTGGTATCTTATAAGAGATTCCTTGCTGTACCATACCATAATGAGGGAATCACATAGCAAGTGGCCAAGAGTGTGCCCACTCAGGTTCCTCCTCCTCTTTTTACAAAGCCATCAGTCCTACCATAGGGACTTCATTCTTGTGATTTTATCTCATTCTAATCACGTCCCAAAGCACCACTTCCAATCAACATATAAATTTGAAGATTATGTTCCCAACACATGAAATTTGGGAGATATGTTTAATCAATAGAAATAAATAGTAGAATAAAAGTATATGTGTCTAATTAGTGTCTGAGAAGGCAAAAACATTATGTATTGGGCTACTGTGATATACCGGCTGAGAAATTTCTAGAAATGTTAAAAACGCAAATGGTTAATTAAAGGTAGTACTTTATACATCATGCATGATAAAGCAAAAATAAACAAACATAAATCCTGATATAAAAATGTGGAGATTCTTAGCCATAAAACCATATCCAAGCAATTTCTATAAATTGATAACATAAAATTTGTGTTATCTGTGCACAGTGTAATGTCTTTTGGTTTCCTGTGCTGTTTTAAAACATATATTTTATATTATATAAATATAATATATATTTTAAAACAGCACAGTAAACAAAAAGGTATCTGAAATATATATATTTCAAAACACCAAAGGAAATTATATATAATTATTATGAAATATATTTTTTAAAATAAATATATTTTCTTCTAACAGATGTCAGTTATTCAGTATTTTTTAAACCATTGTCTTTGAATATTTACTGCACAATTTTTCATTTCCATACTTTTATTTATCATTTTTATTTATTTTCAAACACAACTAAAGATAACATTACTATATATTCAATGTTTATCTGATTTATTGACATAATTTATCAACTTACATATTCAGCCATGGTTCTAACATGCATTCTGTCAATTTTCACTTTCTCCCTACCGAAATGCATTCTTTACTATTTTGTTTTCTTAATTGAGGGTGGCATACTATACATAATTAGTTATTGTATACATGAAAACATCTTTCTTTTATTCTCAACTCTAAATGATGCATACATAGATAATAAATTGTAACTCGAGTGTTTATTTACTTTTTTATGTATTATTTTCTGACCTTAATTCTGCTATTGTTGCTGATGTAGACTGTTAGTAATGTGAAATTTATCTGGTAGTTTTAAGATTACCATTGATATTTTTGAAATTTAATTGACATGTGTAGGTATGGATTTATTTTTATGTAAGTTACCCCACAGTTGAAGATTACACTCTACATGAAAAGTGTGTTTTTCCTAGCATTTAAAATTTTTAGCAACTTTTATAAATGGTGAATCACACTAATTGTCTTTATTCTCTGAATCTTGAAATCCTATTAAATTACTATTGAAATTTCCTGATTTAACCTCAGTGTTTCAAATGTTGTTTTCTATTTGCCTCATGGTCTTTGTATTCTGATCCAGATATGGCATTTTTTCTAATTTCCAGTTTATTTTTATCTGTGTTCCTGTTTAGTTTTTATTTCAATGTTTACTTGTAAAATGTATACAATTGAATTTTTATGACACTTTACTGTCGTATATTTTCATATTTTATCTTTTTTCCTAGTATACCTTTTAAATAAAGATGTAGCTGCCTTTAAAGAAAGTTTAGCTATATTTAAAAGCCTATATTTAATTATCAAACTGATAGCTTTGTTAGTTTGATAAGTAATATTAAACGTTTTTGGATACATACTATATTATTTTAATGTCTTTGTCAGAGAGAGCCACTATATGATTTTTTTAGGGAGTGGATTTCCATTCTGATTATGGATTATGTTGATTTTCATGGTGTTAGATTTCTTTATGTATTTTTGAATAGTTTACAAGCTCAAGTTTGCAGGATTTTTGTATCTGTTTCCTTTCTCAGCTATTTTTCTCTTTCACTATCTAATTTCTGTGTTAACCTGTCACTGTCCAACTTTTTATGGTAGCCTACAACCAAACTCAAAGCTTTCACCTTACAATATGTGTTGAACAATTAAATATACAGCAGATAATTAGCTAGCTAGTGAAAGACTTAAGCTATTTTTTATGGGAAGGCCAAACTCTTATCAATCGTATGTATTACCATTCATTTGAAACTGGGCCGGTCTGATGAACTGAAAACATCATTATAATTTCTCTGATTCCTGGTGAGGTTAAGCAACTTTTCATGCATTAATTGCTCTATTTAACTCACTTCTATGTTGGTTACATGATAAGACACTTGGTCTTATTTACTCTCTCTTAATTAGTTACATAGCTCTCACTGCTCTTACAGTCTCAATTAATCAAGTGCTTTAGCTTAGTAATCACCACACTGCTCTCCAAGATTATAATCCCCAAAGTCAACTAGCCCTTTCCCCAAATGAAGGCAAAAAAAAAAAAAAAAAAAAAAAAATTCCCAATTTTTGAATGGAGTATGATGCATGGAAATATGCATCATCAAACGTTAAAACACTATGAACATCTACAGTAATTAAATGGTGTAGAACTGGAAAAAAAAATTAAAAACTATTCTTAAAGATAAATGAAAAGTACAATGTCCAGAAGAACGTGCATATGCACCATGACACACACACACACACACACGATAAAGTATTATTACAAATTGGTGGGAAGAAAGAAGGTTGCAATGAATTAAAGTCAAAAAGGAAATTAGGACCCTTAAATTCTATCTCAATTTAAGTAACAAAATATTAAACACATTCCACATATATTATTAAAGTTCCTTAGAAAACTGATACAATAAAAATAAATAAATAAATAATTTTTCATGAATATGCATATAATCTCAGGGTGAGGAAGCTTATTTCAGTATAACGTAAAGATTAAAAACATAATAAATTATTTTAAAACTTGAATATTTAAGAAAATATTGATCATCGGAATTCTCACTGTGTCTGTTTACTATGATGCCTGGGAAACTGGTCTTTAATTCAGTCTTTTCAAATTTTATGGCTGAATTACTCATGAATTTTCAGAAAATTAAAAATTATATATCTAAAAATTTTACTTTTTAAATATAAAAAAGCCCCAAATGATTCACTGATAATACTCTTTGAAATGGTAAGATTCTACACTAAACCTGTCAGGTGTAAAAAGATACAAATAACGATGTATTTTTGTAAGTATTATAATTACTACTAATTTAAAAATGAGAAAGTTAACAAATTTTATGGTTTACACAAATATATAAAACATCTAAAATAAATGTGGGCAGAGAGTTTTCATATCTTTATTACTAAAACTCTAAAATTTCATATTGCTAAGACTATAAAACTTTACTGAATAATAGAAATTTTGAATAAATGGAGTTATTTTCCACATCTCTAATAGAATGAAAGCCAAAACTCAATCAATTCTCCCAAAATTATTATATATATTTAACTTAATTGTATTGAAATATTTTGGTTTCCATGACAGCCAACACCAAATAATTTTGATGTTTATTTGGAAGAATATAAACAAAATAACAATGACAATTTATTTCAAATAATAATTCTTTCATTGAATATTTGTATGTTATTTAAGCAATAAACTTCTCTGAATATGGCACAATGGCACAAATTATAAAGAACAGCAAATATATATTATATTTAATATATGTGATCATATAAGTGAAAACTGTTGTATGTAAAATGTTAATAAAATACAATTGGTTTTCTATAAGGTAAAAATTCAATAGAATTGTTATGCTATTTTTACATTTCATATTACTTTCATTTGGTATGAAGGTAATATGCAACATGCAGTGATGTAAGGAAATAGCCATTTTCATGCATTACTGGCCATAGCAAAATTGGTACCAGCTGTTGGAGAATTTGCTGATACTAATGTGATAACTAAGAAATTTCACTTTTAGAAGTTTATCTTAAGAATTGATAAAAGAATTTTAAAAGTAGGAATAGATGCAAAAGTTTAAATGAGATAATTTTCATCCCACCACAATAATTTTAATATAAAAGCCAAATTCATTATTTTAAATGTAGTATACTATGCATTCTAGTTTAATACATCTGGAATACTTACATATATATGTAAATATATTCTATTTTAGTTATATACCAATGGCTTTGGAGAAAACGATTTCCTGACTGGAGAATTTTTGACAGTATTTATGTATGCTATGTTCTTAGTTTTGTTTTCTGAAAACAATACTTTATTATAGAGAGTACCTTTGGACATGCTGATTACAAATGATATTGTTTTTATATTAAATAATTTTTATTTGAAATATAATATTCCAACTGGACAGTAGATAAATAATAAGAATATAGTGAAATAAATTTTCACAATGGATAAACTCATGACCACTCACAAAATTCAGGAAAAGTAACATCAGTAGCATCCCAGAAATTACAAATAACTGAATTTTGTACACTATTCAATGCAATATGCAATGCAAAGTAACACCAAATGTCCTGGCTTCTCATTCCAGGTTTTAGTGTCATATTGTTTTGACCTTCATATACATTTATTAACAGATCATGTTTTCTGGTGTGTCTTTTTATTTCTGTATTATATTTTGAGATTCATACATGTTAAGAATTAATTTGTAGTTCATTAATTGCCTCACAATATTTAACATATAACGATTTGTAAAATGTTGATCAATTCAATGATCAATTAATAGTTGGCCTGAATCCCCCTTAAGCCTATTAAAGTGTTGTAATGAAGTGCCTTCCAAGTGAGTTTTGTCAAATATATATATATATATATACATATATATGTATATATATACACACATGTATATATACATACACATATATATGTATATATGTACTTGTATATATATATACATATGCGTCATATATAGGTAAGTATGTTAGTGTGTGTACATATATACAATTCTTTCTCTGCATATACTCACACTTCTACATATATTTATGTTATTTTAAAAGAAAAAAATTCCAGGACAAATTTACATATGTCTTCAATTTTATTTAAAAAGGAAAAATCTTTTTTTTACTGTGTTTGTGATAGTTATATTACTTTTGACTTCCTCCAACAGAGTATGAAAATTCCAGTTGTGCCACATACCCAACAAAACTTCTTACTGCATTTTTCATTTTAGTCATTTTAGTAGGTATCTTTTAAAGAATTTTTTTGTCATAGTGTTTCCACTGCATTGTAGTATCTTCAAAATCATAAATCAATATTTTTATAGGTTTTCTCTTTCAGCGTAATATTCTATTTGGCTAATACTTGCACAAAAATAACATTTTATCTTCATAATAGATTTGACTTTCGGCTTTGTGAGATGTAAGCATATTTATTATTCCAGACAGCCTTACTCTATTTCTGTATAAATATAAAAATCAGATGGTCAATTTTGATAAGAAAAAATCTTACTGGGTTGATTATTTGCATTTGAAAAAATATTTTATTAATTATTTCCAATGCATCAATATATCATTCTGTAATATTTTACACTTTCTTAGTTTCTTACCATCATATATTATAGTTTTCTGTTTAGATTTTCTGTACAAAATGGAGGAGGAAGAAGATCAGGAAAAATAACTAATGGTTACTATCTTTAATACCTGGGTGATGAAATAATCTGCACCACTAACCCCCATGACATGTTTAAATATATTACAAACAAGTACTTGTACCCCTGAACTTAAAATAAAAGTAAAAAACAAAAACAAAGCACAACTGAAATTAAACTTATTTGGAGCATTTTTAATAGATTAATTTTATTGAGCAATTTTAAGATCACAGCAAAATTAAGCATAAAATAGAGAGTTCCCATATAATCTCTTCCTCAAATACCAAATTTGTAAAAGGTTAGACTTATTTTTTAAAATAAACGCTTATAAGAATTTAATGGCAGAGCCATCTGGTGCTGGAGGTTTCCTTGAAGGAAAGGTAATAATTATTATTAAAAATAATGGATTTATTTTCTTTGGTATAACTCAGATTACTGAAATCTTCTACTTTTACTGTCCACTTTCCTAATTTTTCCCCCAAATTTATTTGCGCATTTTAGCCAAACTGTCAATTCTATTAGAAAAAATATTTATATAATATCACTATTATTTTAATATCTGAAGGATTTACATTGATAACCCAATTCTCAAACTGGCACTGATAATGTCTTATATTTTTTCTTGATTTGTCTAGCTACTGATTTATGAATTTTATTACTGTCATGTAAGATCCGTATTTTGGTGTATTGTTCTCTATTTTATGTTTGTTTACCATTTCATCGGCTTTTGTTCTTATCTGTATGATTTCTGTTTTCCTTTATATGGAATGTGATTCTTTTGTAGACTGTTTCTAATAAAGAAATTTTTGTAACATATTTTTTGATTAACCAGTGTGAATTTTTCTTTCCTTCATGGGCTGTTCATAGGCAGCTTTTAAAATTTTATAGTTTTCAGTTTTTTCTTGCTCTCTTTTTGTTATTATTCTCTAGCTTAATTCCATTCTGTCAGAAACATACACTACATGATTTCACCAAATACATCAAATTTTGATAATATTCTAGATTCTCCTGAAAAAAGTATGTTATTTCATACACATTATGTAGTGTAGAATATTCTATTTATATATCAGTAACTTCAAGTTTCATAATTATCTTCTTCAGTTATTTTTTATCATTACTGAACACTTATTAAACAATTGAAAAAAGTTTGTTATAGTGACATATTACAAATATGTCTTCCAATATATAATTAGTCAATTTTGGTTCTACATATTGTGAAGTTGAATTATTTGACAGAGATTTAGGATTCATTTCCTTCTGTTGGATTGACACCTTAATGTATTATGATATTACATTTATTTTATTTTGAATGTTTATAGCCCTAAAGTGTCTTATTTAGTATAGATATATTATCTTTGTTTTATTTATTTTGTAGGCTATAACTTTTTCTTTTCCTTATGTGCCTTAAGAGACATTAGTCAATTTTCTCTGGAGTTGCGGAGAAACAGCATGGGGAGAAATGCCAGATATAGGTGATAGAGAGGAAGGTAGCACATCACACTGCCATGCATGCACCTATGCAACAATCTTGCATGTTCTTCTCATGTACCCCAAAACCTAAAATGCTATAAAAAATTTGAGAAAAAAAAGAAAAAAAGAAAAAGAAACTTATATATTAGCTTATCTGTGATATATTTAACTTTTTAAAGTTGTTTACTTATGAACTACAGTTAGCGTTCTTGATTTATTATGGGTGTACACAAATAATTACACATATCACTTCCCCAGACATGCCAGAATAGTTCACTTTTCTGCTCTCACAGTAATGGTAAAACCTAGAGCTTAATTTATAAATTAGGCATAAAAAAAGATTAACAGGAATATATAGCAAAATAGAACAATTATGTCAATATACTGCAATAAAAATAATGCGAATGTAGTCTCTCACTCTTACTATCTCAAAATATCTTCTTGTACTCTACTTACTTTTCTTCTTCAGGTGATATAAAATAATATGACTACACGATGATACAAAATGAGGCAAATTACCTGTTAATTTGTTGTCATCTCCTGCTTTCCAAATCTGCGGTAGTATTGAAAACCAACATCTCACAATTACGGTGAACACCAGTATCCTGCCAGCTAATAGTGGGTGCAAAAGAGGACTGGGGATTCTTGAACCCCATATTTCCAGGGAATTGTGATCATTTAACATCTTTGTTAAAGGCTAATTCTTAATTGAAGAATACACAATGCTTCTGTCTTGCAAGACAACTCACTTTACTCTTAAAGATATTTCTCCATTTCTCTTTTGACCACTAGAAAAATAGCTAAGTTTAAGTCTTAACTAGTTCAGGAAAGTACTGACTCTACTAAAAGAGCCATGAGACTTGGCTAATAATTAGGCTGAAATCATGATATGGTAAGAAACGTAATATTGAGCTTCTAGATAAAGAGAGCTGGAATGTAAGAATGGATTATTCAAGGCTGTGTTGACATTTTATTTATGATACAAATATAGAAAACAGAAAAGGAAAGTTATTTACATGGGAACATCTTTTTGGGAAGGCATCTGGTGCTAATATGGTTCTTAGAAGCTAGAAGAAAGAGATGGCACACAATAAATCAGATATAAATGATAGAGCTACTTTTCACTGATGTTGAAAAAGGTCATCAAACACTTAAAATAGACATAATAAAGTGGTTATTCTATGTAATTCCCAGAAAACCTAGTACATATATTCTTCCAGATAGCAAAGTCATGAAACTGTCTTGATAAGGGGACACCAGCATCACTGAGAAACTGGAAGACATCATTTGTAGATCAGGATAACAGATGCATAGGCTTGCATTATCATTGCTGATCAAGCTACTCCTACCACTGTTAAATCAAGGGCCTCTCATCCTGGATGTGTCAGAAATTCATGTGAATTAAAATCAACATGTATTCTAAGTATGGATTTCATTTCCTGCTCACAGAGTTTCCAACAACACTACTAAGGGCTTCAGTGTGAGTTAATCCTACAGAACACTGTATCAGACATAAAGTGCCATTTCATAGCAAAACAAGTGTTGCAATTAGCAAATGACCATTGGATCAACTGTTTCTATGACACACTACTTCACCCAGAAAACTTCCAGTCTAATAGAATGAAGGAAATATTTTTTGAAGAGGTGTTGAGGTAGCTGCTTGGAGTTATAAACCTACAATAAAGGGATTCTACCCTTGAAGATGTAAATACAGTCCAAATTAATTTCCAATATAAGGTTGGGTCTAGGAACAAAGTGTGAAAATGGAACTGGCCCCACTTAATATCATTTTCAATGACCCAGTTTAGAAACTGCTTTTTATACTTTTTATCTGGTTCCTAGATTGGAAATGTTTTCCTCAGATTACATGGCAAGAACTTGTGGATAAATTAGGAGAATATTAGCAGAATCTGGGAAAAATGAGAGTCAATTTAAAGCATTCTGATACATTTTGATAGCATTATCATGAATAAAATGATAGTGTCTCAGTTCTTTGAAATTCTTTTCTGAACAGGTTAATAAAGTTAAACAGCATATTACTTCAAAATTCAAATTTTATTTCTTTACTTTTGATATATGGGATGAATCCAATTTACTTCTGTCATTTAGAGCTGATAGTATATTTCAGATAAATCACATTTTAGAGATCTCTTCCTCAATAAAGTAATCCAAAAAGCATGGCCCTGAACAACATTGCCTTCATAAGATGCTCAAAATTCTAATCCAATTTCAATGGGACTATAAATAGTTCTATTATGGTGGAGTAGAGGCATAGACTAATGGAAAAGGTCTCACTGTTTAGTCACCTGGTCAGTCACATTACATTATTGTTTGTCCACCTCAGGATACTGCTTAGGATAGTGGTTTGTATCCTAGACAGTTTTTGCAATCATATCCCACAGTCTCGATTTCCAAAAAGATATGTTTCATATTGCATGAGTTGCTATCATTATTTATCTTTCTCAAAAGGGATACACTTCAAAACAAAAGAATCTCTGAGTTAGTGCCATATTTTAGGGCATCTTAACTCTGCAAGAGAGCTTTGCAGCATAAAATCTATTCATAGTCTCACAACAGTAGGTGTCCCAATGTCAGAATATGGAAGATTGTTGTAATGGGAGCCAAAAATAAATACTTCTTGTTATTTCTCAAACTAAGAGAAAACTATATTATCTTGCCATGCATAAAACTCACTTAAAGACTGGCATAAATGAGAGTGAATTGTTTTTAATAAGTGGTATTTGTTGAGATAGAGGAAAGAGAATATGAGTGATTGAATTTTCTTAAACTAGGCCACAAAATTACATTTGGCCCTAGACTAATATGTGAAG
>NW_022437048.1:1787107-1797427 GCF_009761245.1 Sapajus apella
TAACCAAGTAGGCTTTATTCTAGGGATGGCAAGGTTGGTACAACATACACGAATCAATAAATGTGATTTACCACATAAACAAAATCTTAATAGAGACAGAAAAAGATTTAGGTCAAATCCAACATCTCTTCATAATGTACCCTCAGTGGACTAGGCATCAAAGGAACAAATATCAAAATAATAAGAGCCTTCTATGGCATACCCACAAACAACATGGCATTGAATGAGCAAAAGCAAACTTGATTATGATATATTAATTTTTTGATGTACTACCAGATTCAGTTTGCTAGTATGTATTTTGTTAAGGATTTTTGTGTCTATATTCATGAGAGATATTAGCCTGAAATTTTCTTTTTCTGTTATATCTATACCAGATTTTGGTATTAGGCTGATGCTAGCTTCATAGTTCTTCCTTTCTGCCTACTTTTCCCCACATTGGTTGAGGACCCAATATAATTTTGTGAACTGTTACAAACATTCTTCTTGAGAACTGGAACAAGGATGCCCAGTTTCAACACTCCTATTAAACATATTACTGGAAGTCCTAGATGAGGCAATCAGTCAAGAAAAAGAAATAAAAGGTATCCAAATAGGAAAAGAACTGAAACAATCTTTCTTTACTAATTACATGATTATATACCTAGAAAACCTTACCTACTCTGCCAAAAGGTTACTAGAACTGATAAACAATTTTAGTAAGTTTTCAGGACACAAAATCAATGTACAAAAATCAGTAGTTCATTGCTGGTGTAGTAATGTCCAGGCAGAGAATCAAATAAAGAACACAATCCCATTTACAATAGTCACAAGAAAATGAAATAACTCAGAATATGGCTAACCAAGGAGATGAATGATCTCTGCAAGGAGAAATACCAAAGGCTGCTGAAAGAATTTATAGATAACAGAAATAAATGGAAAAATCATTCTATACTCATTGATTAGAAGAATAAGTATTGTTAAAGGGGTCACACTGCCAAAAGCAATATATAGATTGAAGATATTTCTATCAAACAACTAGTATCATTCTTCAAAGAATTAGAAAAATAAAAAGATTCTAAAATGTATGTGAAACCAAAAAAGAGCCCAAAGAACCAAAACAATCAATCTTAAGCAAAAACAATAAAGCCAGAGGTGTCTCATTATTTTAAACTATACTACAAGGCTATAGTAAACAAAGCAGCATGGTACTAGAACAAAAGCACACACAGACCAATATAATAGAATAGAAAACTCAATAAATAAAGCCACACATCTAGAAGCATCTGATCTTTGACAAAGCTGATAAAATCAATGGGGAAATGACTATTCAATAATGGTGCTGAGATAAATGAATAGTCAGATACAGAAAAATGAAACTGGAGCCTTACCTTTCATCATGGACAAAATTTATTTAAGATATATTACCAATTTGAAAGTAAGACATCAAACTACAAAAATTATAGAACAATAACTAGAAAATAGCCTTCTCCAGCCTTGACAAAGAATTTTTGCCTATGTCTCCAAAACCAATTGCAACAAAAACAAAAATTGACAAGAAGGACCTAATTAAACTAAAGAGCTTCTCACAGCAAAACATATCAATAGTGTAAACAGACAACCTGCCAGATGGAATAAAATATCTGCAAACTATGCACTCAGCAAAGGTGTAATGGCCAGAATCTATGAGACAAATGAACAATTTTTTTTTTTAAAGTTAAAGTATGAGCAAAGGACATGCATAGATATTTCTCAAAACTATACATGCAAGTATCCAACAAACATATGAAAAAATGTGTATCATCACCAGTCATCAGAGAAATGTAAATCAAAACCACAATGATATACCATCTTATGTCAGTCAGAATGGCTATTATTAAAGTGTAAAAAAAAAAAAAAAAAAAAAAACAGATGATGGCTAGGCAACAGAGAAAAGGGAACATTCTATACACAGCTGGTGGGGAATGTGAATTTTATTCAGCCACTGTAGAAAATAGTTTGGAGATTTCTCAAAGAATTTAAAACAGAGCCACCATTTAATTCAGCAATCCCACTACTATCTGGCCAAAGGAATATAGATCATTATACTGAAAAGACATGTGTAATTGTATGCTTAGAGCCATGCCATTTATGATAGCAAAGACCTAGGTGCCCATCAGCAGTGGATTGGACAAATACATTGAGGTACATGTTATCACACAATGAAATTGGCCGGGTGCGGTGGCTCACGCCTGTAATCCCCAGCACTTTGGGAGGCCGAGGTGGGTGGATCACGGGGGTCAAGAAATCGAGACCATCCTGGCCAACATGGTGAAACCCCCTCTCTACTAAAAATACAAAAGTTAGCCGGTCGTGGTGGCACGTGCCTGTGGTCCCAGCTACTCGGGAGGCTGAGGCAGAAGAATTGCTTGAACCGAGGAAGGTGGAGTTGTCAGTGAGCCGAGATCGCGCCACTGCACTCCAGCCTGGTGACAAAGCAAGACTCCGTCTCAAAAAAAAAAAAAAAAAAAGGGGGGGAAATAACGTCCTTTGGGCAACATGGATGAAGCTGGAGGCCATTTTCTGAGAAAATTAACACAGTATGAGAAAACCAAATATGGCCTGTTCTCTTATAATTGGGAGCTAAACATTGAGTACACATCTACATAAACATGGGAACTATAGACACCGTTGGCCTACTAAAGTTCGGAGAGAGTAAGAGAGGTACAGGCTGAAATGCTACCTATTGGGTACTGTGCTCACTACCTGGGTGCAATATACCTATATAACAAATCTCTATATGTAAGGCTTGTATATAAAATAGAAGTTGAATTTTTTTAATAAAAATAAAAATCATCACCTACTGTTCTAAACATGATAATCTACTGGACATTAGTAAATGGTAGGCAAAGCAAAACTGAAACACTGTTATTTAGGAACAGAATCAAAATCACATGAATGTACACTAGTGTCAATTACAGCGACTTTCTTTTTTAAGTTCCAGGCAATATCAGAAGAAGGAAAGGTTTATTTAGTACGTCACCATCATTATCATTATTTAAATAGCAATTAGTAAATAGATTTTCATAGTTGGAAAATACTCAAGGTACTATCAAGAGATTAGCTGGCACAGTTTTTCATGGAATTCTCTGTCAGAGAATAAAAGTTAATTTAAATATTGATAAGCATGGGAGGGTCTGAAGTGTTAGGACAAAAGAATTAGAAAAAGACAAAGGCCTGGGAGATTTCAAAGACAACAACTAATGAAAGTGAGACTAAGAGAAGTGGAATTAAACACAGGTAGAAAATAAAGAAAACTGAATGGGTAGTATTAATATTAATATCAGAATTTTGTGATTAATAGGGGTTATCAGGTACTTTCCAGTGGTGAATTATGAGAATATAATTATCCACCTACAGAGTATCTTAGCTCAGATAAGTACAGATTACAGGTAGTTAAATATATGGCAATGGGACTAAGTAGAAAATAAACCAAACAAATATGAATATTGAGATAGGATTAGAAACACATATTGTCAAAGGTAAGTAGTTACCTATTACGAAAAAAGACATGCAAAGCTTAAAAAATGGAAGGATGGAGTGGCCCTGCTTCCTAGGTTTCCTGGGAGTGTTTTGATATATGCCTGATTTTTCTTTTACATTTTTTTTAGGTTTGAGGGTACATGTGAAAGTTTGTCACACAGATGAACATGTCATAGGCATTTGTCATACATAGTATTTTCCAATCTAGGAATTAAGCCCAGTACCTGATGATTATTTTTTTCTGCTCCTCTCCCTCCTCCCACCTGCCCCATTCAAGTAGACCTCAGTATCTGTTGTTTCTTTCTTGTGTTCATAAGTTCTTATCATTTGGTGCCCACTTACAAGTGAGAACATGTCGTATCTGGTTTTCTGTTCCCGCATTAGTTTGCTAAGGATAATAGCCAATAGCTTCATCCCTGTTCCCACAAAAGATATGATCTCATTATTCTTTATGAGTGTTTAGTATTCTGTGATTTCTATGTACCACATTGATTTCTTTTTTCTTTTATATATATATATATACACTTCATATATATATACTTTATAAATATATAAAAAATATATATTATATATACATACTTTATATATATTATATATAATTATATATTATATATCTTATATATTAATATATATAATATATATATACTTTATTGCACTTTAGGTTCTGGGATACATGTGAAGAACATGCAGTATTGTTGCATAGGTACATACATGGCAATGTGGTTTGCTGCCTCCATCCCCATCACCTATATCTGTCATTACTCCCTATGTTATTCCTCCCCAACTCCCTACCCCCCGCAGTCCCCCCCCCCGTCCTCCCCCATAGATCCCAGTGTGTGATGCTCCCCTCCCTGTGTCCATGTGTTCTCATTGTTCACCACCCACCTATGAATGAAAACATACAGTGTTTGGTTTTCTGTTCTTGTGTCACTTGGCTGAGAATGATGGTTTCCAGGTTCATCCATGTCCCTACAAAGAACAAAAACTCATCATTTTTTATAGCTGCATAGTATTCCATGGTGTATATGTGCCACATTTACCTTGTCCAGCCTATCATCAACGGACATTTGGGTTGGTTCCAGGTCTTTGCTGTTGTAAACAGCGCTGCAATGAACATACGTGTCTTTATAATAGAACAATGTCTTTATAATAGAACAATGTGCATGTGTCTTTATAATAGAACAATTTATAATCCTTTGGATATAAACCCAATAATGGGATTGCTGGGTCAAATGGAATTTCTATTTCTAGATTCTTGAGGAATTGCCACACTGTCTTCCACAATGGTTGAACTAATTTACACTCCCACAGGCAATGTGTAAGTGTTCCAATTTGTCCTCAGCCTCACCAAAATCTGCTATTTTTGACTTTTCAATAATAGCCACTGTGACTGGTGTGAGATGGTATCTCATTGTGATTTTCAATAGCACGTCTTTTCTTTTCAAAAAGGCCTTGATTAGGAGATAAATTATAGTCATATACATGTAATACAAAATACAGGATGAAAAGTTTCATTAGACAAAAGACAATAATTATTGTCATTGAACACCTTAAGATTAGTATTCTTTTATTTTGACTCTCTCATTTTTTCCCAAAGAAGCCTAGACACACTGCTTGTTTGGGGAAGAGCCCAGAGAAAAATATAGGGTCTCTAAGGCTAGTCTTATAGTATTTCCAAATGTTTTGGTGGATTAATGTGTTTTGACATTTTTGAGAAAAGTGTATTTTATCAATCATTATTTTAAATAATGAATACATCTTAACATTTATTATATACATAAAGTAGAATACTTAAAGCATAATTTGTAATAAAACCATAAGTTAGTCATAAAAACTATTCCAATATTATTTTTCCATGGTTGTATGATAAATACATATATTTAATACAGATAGAGAAGAACACATTTATGGATTTGTGGCAAGAGGCCAGGGATAACATAGCAGAGTTTCAGAAGGTGTTTAAGTTCTTTCTTTCACCTGAAGATACCTGGAGATCTCCTACAATAATCTTAATGTGTCTCTTCATGGCCAACAATGAATTTCACTCAATCTACAGTCTCCTGGGAGGAGGAGTAAGCAGGATTTGACAATGAAAGACTATACAGCATATCTATATGGAGCACTTGGACAGGAGTGTGTATGATATATGTTCAATGTCTGTTGAAAACATGAGTGAATAAACAGATGAGTGGGAAGTAATACATGGTAAAGTTTGCCTTGAAGCAGGAACTGCAGAGGAAAAACTGGCATAAGCTGCTAAATGTACTAATGAGCTGCAAAAATAAAATGGAACATGATCAATAGAAAAGAAACATATATGAATGTGTACACTTTTCTAGTACTAATTTTTCATGAATAATATGAAACAATGCGATAATTTCAGTATATATCTGAAATCATTATTTTTATTCCTTTGCTTAAGCATTAGCAATCAATGGGCTTTTTTCTCCATGAATCTTATATGAGGCTTTGAAACAAAAGTATGAGCACACAAATATGTGGGTGTACCCATACATGTATGCATGTATGTATATGCATATATTTATATGTACATATCTTTATACCTTTATTAATTTAAATGGTTCTTACTGTATACTGATGAACAAATCATTCTTACAAAAATATTAGAAAGAATCATTTATTGGAAAACAAATTGTTCTGAAAAAAATGTAAAAACCATGCTTAGAATTGTACATTTCATAACGTGCTGGTGACAAATACATATTGCCTATAGAATGACTCTTAGATCTTCTTCAAGCATGTGGAAAAGTAAAAAAACAAAAAAAGGTAAAGTAGTCTGGACAGTATTAGTTTGGATACACTGAAACGTAGCTATGTAGGTGGATAAGTACATGAGACATATTTTAAATAAAGCATATTTGTGAGGAAACATTTTTAAGGGTAGAACAGGAAAACAGGATAAAGGATGCATTATTTCAAGAACCCATGGTTCTTTTCCTAATGTTATCTTTCTTCTCTTCCTTTAGTGTTAGGGACCTCACAGAGATCACAATTAGATGTAGTGAGTCTTTCTTGGCAAAGGAAGAGCAAATCGGAATATAAGTCCCCCAGAATCCTCTAAGAGAACAAGCCAGGTTTCTTGTGCATGCAAATGGAATTACCTCCTAGTCAATAAAGAGAACGTGAATAAGGACAAGATCTTGCATGTAACATTTACTAAAATATCATTACATAGACTTTAGGTTTATAGTTTTCCCAGAAGAAGCCATTATCTATTTCCTTTAAATTTACATATTGCTCAAAATTATTAAATGTTTCTGGTACCTCTTATTAAAAATTGAGGAATGCTAAATGTCAAATCCAGACAATGCAGTACTGGAATGGCAGATACTTTTAAATATATAAATACTGATCTCTTATTGTTTTTAATGTAACATATTTTTGAGTAGCACCAGAAAGAAGAAAGGTTTCATTCCTGTTTCACACATTTTATGCAGTCATGAAGCATTATGACATCAACTTTCTTTGAAACAGTCCAAAGAAATATTTTCTAATTTGTCAAATACCCAGAGTGGGCAGATTCTTGGCTTGATCATTTCAAGTCTTGTTTCTATGGGACAAGTAACCAACATAGTATTTACTAGCATTGTACGTGAATTCATCTTGTTTGCTTTTGTGAGGTCTGCTTTAACATACTCTGATGTACAAAATATTGTTTACTGAAAAATCCTGCCAAAAATTACTTATAGGAATAAAATTATTTAGAAGTATAATTTTATAATTTGTTAATAATAAATCTGCATAGCCTAAAAGATATTGTGTCTTAATAAAGCACTGAAAATAAGACAAGCTTATTTGGGGCAGATCAGTTTGGAGAGGTCAAGGTCTCAAATTTTAATTCAATGTAAATTGTACATACAGTATGCAAGGCACTATTATTTGAACAATCTTGAAAAAGATTTTTTAAAAAGTCTCTCTGTTCAGGAAATAGCCAGTTAAAAAGCTGTGTATAGCCTAGTTATGCCAGTAAACTAGTATAATGTGTGTGTTAGACCACCTCAGAGGATGAGATGTATTATAATCAGGCTGTTTATCATACATAATTACTGAGCAGGAACTGTATTATATAACGCTGACAAGCATGGATCTGTAGCTCCAGATTTATGTCATTTTCGTTCCTAAGCAGAGCTTGTTATGTAGTAAACCAGAAGAAGCAGATGGACTGCCCTCCAGAGTACAATAGAATAATGTAGGATTTTACAGGGGAGAAAGTTTCCTCTAGCAAAACCACAGAAATACAAACGGCTAGAGAGACAAATCCCACAATTGACCAGAAAGAACTACTGATCACATTTAAAATCTACTTAATGTATATCAAAACTGACAAGCAAGAGAAAGAGAGAGAGAGAGAGAGCAAGAACTTCTCTTTTTGTTTAAAAACTGGCACAAACTAGGCTTTATTGAATAATAACTGAAAGCACAGATAAATCCACTTCTAATAGATGTGCGACTTTGGACACATTGGTTTATCTCTCTTTCATTTCCTTGTCCAATAAATTTAAACAATAACTTTATAGGTTTTCTATGAGGATTAAATGTGGTGAGGATTTAATAGGAAACCATACAATTGTTAGCTGTTATTATCATTGTCCTGACTTTGTTAATGAGAAAAAATCTCAAGCTTTAGGGGAGACTTGTCAAACATTACGGAGCTAGTGAGAAACAGAATCAAAGACAGATAGTAAGTGCCTCAATTATTTGATGCTGCATAACAAAACACCTTAAAATTCAGTGACTTAAAACAAGAATTTTTTTTTGTTTTTCATGGTTCTACTGGTTGACCCGCTGGGTCTGCTGATCTCACTTGAGCTCAATTTGCAATTGTATTTCTCAGGTAGGCCAGCTAGAAGCAAGGCTAAGCTATAACAGCTGAAATATAAGGGACTTTCTTGTCTATATTTTTATTCATAGTTTCTCCACAGCCGGTTTTTCTGAGGGTTATGAAGCAAGCCACTAGCATGCAAATACCTTATCACATCTCTGCTTGCCTCACGTGACCAAACAAAGTCACATGAGTAAGCCCATAATCAATATCGGAGGAGACTACTCAAGAGTTTGGACACTTGGAGGCTGTGATTTATTGGAGGCCATTGGAGAAACAATGTGTATCTATGTATCTAGAAATCCTTTGATTTTTATTTCATTTTATTTTTTGGAGCCAGAGAACACTCTGTCACCCAGGCTGGAGTGTACTGGTGCCATCTTGGCTCCCTGCAACCTCTGCCTCCTGGGTTCAAGCAATTATCCTGCCTCACCATGTTGGCCAGGCTGGTCTTGAGCTCCTGACCTCAAGTGATCCACTCACTTCTGCCTCCCAACGTGCTGGGATTACAGTATTGAGCCACCGTGCTGGGCCTTGATTTTTTTTTTAATTGCTCTTCTCTTAATTTCACCTAAGAAACTTTGCAAAACATAGAATGATCATACATTTAGTTAGAACAAAGAATCTGTGGATTTACGTGTGTGCATGTATGCACACATATGAGCAGTTACAGAAGAGTGTTGCTGAAAAAACTTCCTGAAGCTTACTGAAATAATGATCTACAATTTAAGTGAAAAAAACCTGAATAAATAATGGTCTAAAAGTTTGTGGTAATCCAAGCAGTAAGAGTAATAAAGCTGTAAAGAGTGGGAATTTACATAGAATATAGGAACACAAACATTGAAATTTGCCTGTGCTACCAGCCTGCTAATTCATTACCTACTGATGGGTGTTTGGTGACAAGAGTGTATAAAGCAATAAATGTTAGGTATCATATTGAAAGTTTTACCCATCTGGGTGGAATACGAAATAATGTGTACCTATTTTTAGAAAAAATGTCCCTGTAATTAGTCATGTGCATCACCTTGAGTGGATTCACTTTTATGTAATCTTTCATTTGCACAATATGATTTTCTTAAACAAAGTTTTGGGTTCCTCCTTTCCAAAATGCAGATAGTAATACTCAAAATAGCATTTATTTTCTATTTTTAGAATTAAAGATAATCTACATTGAGAATCTCTCATAGGGCTTGGCACTTAGTAGTCACTCAATAAATTCCAGCTGTTACTCCTCCATTCTTTTGTGATTTCCTGTATGATAAAAGCCGCAGGAACTTCTCTTCTTCCTTGTATTCCTCCTCCTTCTCCTCCTTCTCTACCACTACCATGACCTCCTCCTCCTCCTTTTGCTTTTTCTGCTGTTGCTTCTCCTCCTCTTTCTTGTATCTTTCTCGTCCTAATGAACTGCAATTCCAATAGGCATTCAATAAGTATTAGTTTATTGAATGAAAGTCCTTATAGCATCTATAATACCTACATTTACTTTAATTAAATACTTTATCCAGGTAAGTTCAGAAGTGATAATCACCTGAATGACATGGACAAACCATATTGCCATTACACATAATTTTAGAGAAAAAGAGATTTATATGGCATCTTTGTATTCTTTCTCTTTAATGCTAAAGATAAACTTATTCTCTCCCAGGTTATATGCTTGTCGTATACTAGATAATACTTCCAAATAGACTGTTTTACTGATTTTCTTTTCTTGACTCCAGCAATGATATCCAGAATTTAGGCCTTTCTGATTCCAAATAGCAGAACATTAGGCATTGGTATTAATATTTTGTGCATAAGTATTACTTCCTGGCAGAAATTACACTTCATAAGTAATGTTTTATTTTGACTAATACTAAAAAAACTCGTTCTTCTATTTAATGGATTTCTATTAGATCATCAATTTTCACATAACTTCTGAGTCAGCTTGTGTGAGAGTAAAACAAATTTAAATTCAAGCTGGTTTGTGTGGATTTAAATTC
>NW_022437048.1:1797437-1874280 GCF_009761245.1 Sapajus apella
CCTTCCTTCCTTCCTTCCTTCCTTCCTTTTCCTTCCTTTCCTCTCTTTCTTTCCCATTACTTCTTTCTTTAGTTCTTTCCCAATGATCTCTCTTTATACTTTCTCTTTCCTTTTCTTTCTTCTTAAATTTTGATTCTGTTGTCTTTTACTTTGTAATATTTTTAATTTTTTTAGTAAAAAATAGCAATATTTGCCTTTATGCTTCTGGGTTACAATATGCTTAGTATGTTTATAATTATAATTTTTTAATTATTTCTAATTTATTCCAGTTGTACATAGCTTTTTAAAAAGTGTGCATATTTTAAATCTTCTTGAAATTTTTAGACAACTGATTTGTTCTAAAGTCAAGCTCTATACTTTTTGATATAAATATGCAACCAATTGCCATACAATCATTCATTCAATGTCATCTTTATCACATGCTACTCTACTATTTACATATCCTTTTTTATCTAGGCCTAATCATCTGTTCCATTACTATATTTTTCTGTCCTACACCAAAAGCATGCATTTTTAATTACCGTACCTTTAACATGTTATGCCATATGGTATAGCATGTTTACTTTTTCTAAATCAAAGTATATATTTTTCAAAATGGTTTTTGATACCTTTGTGTATTTTATTTTACATATGATAGCTAACATCTTTTGTATTGATTTTCTTACCTTCAGAGATTATTCTAATCTCTGGAGCACATATCAGTCAGATGTTGAATGTTCTGAATCTCTTCTCAATTTTATGTAATTTTCTATTACATTTTCTTTACCTTTACTCTTTTAATTATATTTTTTATTCTATTTTGGGGTCTTTTTATTCTGGTTTATTTGCCTAATTTTGTCTATCACACATTCAACTTTTATATATGTTTATTACATGATATCGATAAAAATATCAAAAATCATATTTTAGTTATAATCTTCCTTATCTGATTTCTCTTATACACAACTGCATTTTCCTTTCTTTTTCTTTTTTTTAAGATGAGAATGAAAATGCTTTTAAGTTTTATTTTCTACTATTTACATGAGTCTTAGATAAGTTATTTTGCTTTGTTATCTTCGTCGTTTGCTTTCTTGATCTTTATTTACTACACTTGCCTTTTGATCCTTGATTGGTACATTATATTTAGCAATAGGAAACATGGGTGACTTTTTAAAGGTAGTTAATAATATTATTAATAATGATAATAGCTGATATTTATATTACCTCACTACACACCAGACCTTTTACAAATGTTAGCTCATTTAATAGTATCAACAATTGTAAAAATGTACTTTATCATCACCATTGTTTACATCAGGGAATTTATACAGAGCAGCTCAGAATCTGCCTAAGGTCCCAAAAACATAAATCAGCAAAATATAAATTTGAATTAACATGCCTTGCTTAAGAATTCCTCATTTTTTAAGTTGTTTGAGAAATCTCCTAACTGCTTTTCACAGTGTCTGAGCTAGTGAACTACTGTTTGGCCCAAGCAATCCCATTACTGGGTGCATACACAAAGAAATATCAATCATTCTATAGACACGTGCAGTCATATGTTCATCACAGCAATATTCACAATAGCAAAGATAAGGAATCAACCTAGATGCTCATCATAACAGCCCATAAGAGTGGGCTGAATATGTGGAAATGTGAAACATATATACCATAATTATTGTACAGTCATAAACAAAATAAAATCATGATTTTTTTACAGCAACACAGATGTAGCTGGAACACTTAATCCAAAAAATTAACACAGGAACAGAAAACCAACTACAGCATGCTTTCACTTATAAGCGGGAGCTAAACATTGAGTGTACATGGATGCAAATTTGGGACCGACAGACACCAGGGCCTACTTGAGGGGGCCACGTGGGAGGAGGTTGAAGGTTAAAAAACTGCCTATTGTATACTATGTTCACTTCCTGGGTGATAAAATCATCTGCACCACAAATCCCAGCAACCTACAATTTACCCATATAGCAAACCTGCACATGTACCAATGAACTTAAAACAGAAGTTGAAAAAAAAAATTAAGTTCTTCTGGAATTTGAAAGAGAACTTACCTTAACCACATCAATGCTGTTCTGTGGAGTTAATGGGTAGAAATGTGACAAAGCGAAAAGACTTTTCAGACAGCCTCACTGTGAAAGTTACTCTGGCAGTGAAGTGGTTTTATGTTTATCTGCTGGAATCTCTCTTATTTTTTTACATAGTAATTATTTACATCCAATAAAGGGATTTAATTTTTTTTAACTAAGTTTTGTTTCAAAGTTTTTCCTAATCACTCAATCTAGGAACTATTCCTAGGAAAGTGTTACACTTTGCAATTCTTAGGGCTTTATAAGCCCAAAGGCAAACATTTACTATCTGCTCTGTATATTCACAGAGCAAACCTGCCTAGGTATTCTGCAGGAGTCCTTTACCACATTATCACAATGGCAACTCCCAAAGCACATTATTTAAGGATGGCCACATACCTTATGCCACATAAAACTATTAAAATACAGTAACTCTAATATTGTAATATTTTATCTATACCTTTATCTGCTCCAATCTCCCTGTTTTGTTATTATTACGTGTAAAAGGGTTTTCAAATAACATTTATGTATATTAAAATGCACAAATATTATATATATATATATAATTACAATCAAGAAGTTTTTAGTATATTTATAGAGTTGTGTAGCCATCACTGCAATCTAATTTTAGAGTATATCCATAACCCCAAAGGAAACCCCCATAACCATTTACAGTCATGTCCTGTATACTCCAAATCCTCCTTTCCCCAGGCTTGGACAAATGCCAATATACTTTGTCTCTATTGATTTGCCTATTTTGTATATTTCATGTAAATGGAATCACTTAGCTTGTAATCTTTTGTGGCTGATGTATATCACTTAGCATAATTCTGGTTCATCTTTGTTATAGTATGTATTGGTATTTCATTTCTTTTATTGCTGAATAATATTCCACTGTAAATAATACACATTGTGTTTACAAATTTATCCATTGATGAACTATTGGATTGTTTGCACTTTTCACAGTTATAAGAAGATTTTTGAATGTATATGTTTTTCATTTCTGTTGAGTATATGCTTAGGAATGAAATTGCTTAGACATTTGGTAACTATATATTTAACATTTTCAGAAATTGCTAAACTATTTTCCAAAGTAGCTGCACCATTCTACATTCCTATCAGCAGTACGAATGCCTCAATCTCCTCATAATTTCACCAATATATGTTCTGTCTTTTTATTATAGCCATCCTATTTACTCTTTTGATTTTCATTTTAATGATGACTAAAAAATTTCATCATCTTTTATATACTTAATGGCTATTTTTGTGTGTACTTAGAAAAATATGAGTGCAAGTATTTTGTCTATTTAAGAAAATTGAGCTATATGTCATGCCAGCATTGAGTTGTAAGCCTTCTTTATACAATTTGGAGACTAGGCCTTTATCAGATAGCTAATTCAATATGATATGCAGTTTTTTTCTCTTTAAAGTGGGGCCTTTGCAACACAAAAATTTTAATCAAATTTATTTTTTCTTCAGTTGATAATTCTTTTTGATGTTGTATCTAATAAATTGTGGTTAAATCAAACATCACGAAAACAAAGACTCATACTTGTATTTTCTAAAAATGTTATACATTTTGCTCTTACATTGAGGTTTGTGAGTACTTTTGAGTAGGAATATGTCTTAGTTGTTTGGCCTGCTCTAACAAAATACCTTAAACAGGGTAGCTTAGAAATAAGATAAAATTTTTTTCTCATGCTTCTGAAGATTGGGATTACAAAATCAAGACACCAGCAATATCAGATTCTGGTGAGGACGTGTTTACTGGTTCAGATAGGCATTTTTTCACTGTATTCTTACATGGCATAAGATGCTAGTTAACTTTCTAGATCTTAATTTAAAGATACTAATTCCATGTATGAGGGCTCTGTTATTATCTGTTTTGGAGGAAGACTTAACCACTCCTGAGTTTTGCATTTTGTGTTACATTTATTTCAGGGAATTTACTCTTTCTGATGCAGTTGTAGTTAGAGATTTTTGTTTGTTTTGTTTTTAAATTTCATTATTGAATTGTTCATTGCTAAGATATAGAGATACAATTCAGTGATTTATATTTATTGTATATACTGCAATCTTGCTGAAATTATTAACTACTTCTAAAAATTCCTAATAACTCATAATAATATAATGAGTCTTTTAGATTTTGTATGTACAAGATCATGTTAGCTACACTTACACATAGTTTTACTTATTTCTTTCAAATATGTTTTTCTTGACTAATTGCTGTGGCCAAAACTTCTAGTACAATGTTGAATAGATGTGGTAAAAGTGAAAATTCTTCTGTTGTTCCTAATTCTGCATTCATTTTTTTACCATTTCATCATAGCTATAATGATAGCTGTGGATTTTAAATAGATGCCCTTTCTTAGACTGAGGAAGTTCCCATTTATTATTAAAGTGCTGAATGTTATTATCGTAAAAGTGTGTTGGAATTTGTGAACTATTTGTGCCTATAGCGATTATCATATAATTTTACCTCCTGTCCTTAATATGGTATGTTATGTTTACTGACTTTCGGATGTTAAATCAACCTTATATTATTAGTTACTTGCTTAGTTAAAACTAATAAGCTTATAGTGTAATTCAAATCTATTTATATCACTGTTGATATTCTGTCTAGTTTTATCCATTTTTAAGCAGGATATTAAAGTCTACAACTAATGGTGTTGAACCGTAGACGTTTTCCTTCTATTCCATTAATTTTTCTGCTGTATATAGCTATTTCAGCTCTCTTTTGGTTATGGCTTGCATGAGGAATCTTTTCTTTTATTATTTTACTTTTGTTTGTGTACATACACCTAAATTATGTATGTTTTAAATGAAAGACAGTCAAGTTCACTCATAAAAAGAATATTATTTTCAGATTTAAAAATCAACAGCTAGCCAAAGTTTCTAAATAAAAATATTGAAGTAATTGAGGTAGGCAGAAAAATACACATGAAACAGTGTACCATCTGTGATACATAAGGTTTCTACTTGATTAAAAATGAAATTTTTTTTCTCATGGACTTGCAATACATGTCAATTATGATTGTAGAACATTACTAGTGCTTTCATTTTATTATTATTTTTACTTATAACAACTTTATTGTTTTGGTGTCAGGATAATATAACCCTCATAGATATCTTAAGTTCATTTTACAGAAGAAAATTTTTTAGATGAAACGATTATTGAAATGAGAGCTACCTCTATCATTTTGACCTGTTTTTGTGAAGTGCAGAAAAATGGCTTTGGTTTCCTGTGGTGCTCAAGAAGTTCAGAATTGTGGAGTTCTGAGTTGTTCGTGAGTTAATGGGTCATATTTAGCCATAAGCAGCGTGTGCTTCACTTACAGATGTAAAGCAGTCTTCCCTTTTAAGATTCACATCCCTAGAGACAGATCATTAACATTACTATAAGCCATAAGTAAAATGTGAATGCATGTGTTAATATGTTTCTCTTCATAAAGCCTTCTTCTTACAACATTTGATAACTGACTTTAAGAATGTTATAGATGACTCATGCCTTTGTTTTTACTGTGTACGCTGTGGGGGTGGGGGAGATCTTGGGCCCTCTCTTTCATAGCCTTCATCTTCTTATAACTACTTGACTTTTAAAAAATTCTCCCTTCTCGCTAAAAAAGATATATCCTTCTCACTAAAAATCCCCTTCCTTGTGTCCAACCAACTCTTTAGAACACATATACTGTTCTTATGAGTATACCAGTATCTAAGGGAGCATGAGAAAAGATAAGATACATTTAAGTCAGTTTCTGTCCCTAAAAATATAGGAGGATGAATGTACACATTACCAGCTACAAAGAGGTGGCTATCTAGTTCAATTTGGCAAACTTTCCATTTTATTTTTTAAATACAGTTAAGACATACTTTTGAAATTTAAGATCCTATGGAAAGCATCCCACAGGTGAGCATCCTACATGCTGCATTACTGGAAAAAAATCCCCACCATCCTTTGGAAATCTCACTGATGAATTACAAGTATATAAAATAAATGCAATAAACATAGAAGTTCGGACTTACTAAAATCTTATATTCAGCTTATTTATTATTCAGTAGCCTTCATGGATAGTACAATTAAATTCAAACATTGAATATCCCCAAGAATATTGAATTAGTTACAGATACTCATTTACTTACAAACAATAACCACCTCTTCACTGAGGAGAGTAGTGAAGGAACCGAAAGGAGGAGTATCAGCTGGTGTTATAGCAGAAACCCGGAACTCGGTCCAACTATGTTAGGAGGATAAGAATAAAGACAAGGCACCTCAGATCATAAAGGGGTTTTCTGATTGAAGTATAAAATAAAATAGCATGCTGGCAAACAAGTGCTCTAAACATAACCATTAAGCAATTCAGTAAACATTTTCACTTTCTCTCAAATACATATGACAGTAGAAACTGTGAAATAAATTGACCCCGATGTGCAGTTGAGTATGAAACCCCTGGGATGATTCTGACCATTTGGGTAGAGACGTTTATGTCTAGCAAAAGCTAGGCTAGTATACACTCCTTTTAGTATGAAAAATTTAATAAAATTCAAAAAAGAGAAAATAAAAGGTTTGAGAAAGATAAACACTATGTCTATCCACCAGTCCTATATTCATTCATTTTTCTTTCTACAAGCCTTAATTTTTAAAGGTTTCTAGAAGAAAAGCACACTTTGAAAATACAAAAATAGGAATAAATTTTGCTTTTGCAGTTTCAGTTTGACGGCTTCTCTAAATGTAGAATCTCAGAAGACATTTAACTTGGGCAGTGAAGCTTCTTTTGTTTATTTATCTTAATTACAGCAGGAGTTAGAAAACTAGACTGTTAACATAATCATCTTTCTCTCCCTTTCTCCCTATCACATTCACTTTCTAACTACATTTTTTCTCATCCCTAAAAAAAATAAAAAGTAAAAAATGTATTGTTGATACTATAAGTCATAGGAATCCTTTTGGTCTATTTCTAGTTTCAAGGAATTTTTACCTCTCATTTATTTATTCATTCATGTCACACTCCCTCCCTCTATGGAATTCAAGTTCCAAGTTCCATAAGTGCTAAGGTTTGTCTGTTTTATTTGCTCTTCTCTTGCCAATGTCTAGAGCTACACCTGACATAAATATTGAGCTCATTAATTTTTAGTAGGTATGTTATTATTTTCTCATAATGATATTCTGCAAATATACACAACCAACAAGAACAACAAGTACAATGTTAATATTAGAAAAAGAAAGGAAATGCTCCAAGTTTTCTTAAATCTTAAAGCCCTGTTAAAAATATATCAAATTTGAGAAATTTTCCTTCAGAGTTTTATCTGATTGTAAAAATAAATGTATTTAGCTTTTGCATGCTGATATGGTTAGGCTTTGTGCCCCCACCCTAATATCATCTTGAACTGTAGTTCCTCTAATCCCCACATGTCCTGGGAGGGACCCAGTGGGAGGTAACTGAATAATGAGGGTAGTAACCCCCATGCTGCTGTTCTCATGATAGTGAATGAGTGCTTTCAAGATCTGATGGTTTTATAAGGGGCTTTTCCTCCTTTTACTCTGCACTTCTCCTTGCTATCACCATGTAAAGTGGGATGTATTTGCTTCCCCTCTGCCACGATTGTGAGTTTCCTGAGGTCCCCTCAGTCATGCTGAGCTGTGAGTCAATTAAGCCTGTTTCCTTTATAAATTACACAATCTCAGGTATATCTTTATTAGTAGTGTGAGAACAAACTAATACAGTAAACTGCTACAGGTAGAATGGGGTGCTGCTAGAAGGATACCCAAAAATGTAGAAGCAACTTTGGAAATGGGTAGCAGACAGAAGTTGGAAGAGTTTGGAGGGCTCAGAAAAAGACAGGAAAATTCGGAAAAGTTTGGAATCGCCTAGAGGCTTATTGAATGGCTTTTACCAAAATGCTGATAGTGATTGGGAAAAAGAAGTCCAGGCTGAGGTGGTCTCAGATGTGGAGATGAGAAACTTGCTGGGGAATAGACTAAAGGTGACCCTTGTTATGCAGAGAATGGCAGCATTTTGCCCCTGCCTTAAATACCTGTGGAACTTTGAACTTCACAGAGATGATTTAGGGTATCTGGCAAAAAAAATTTCTAAGTGGCAAAGTACCCAAGAAAAAGCATAGCATAAAAGTTTGGAAAATTTGTAACCTGATGATGTGATAGAAAAGAAAACATTTTCTGGGGAGAAATTCAAGCTGACTGCAGAAATTTCCATAGGCAATGAGGTGACAAATGTTAATCACCAACACCAAGGGGAAGATGTCTCCAGGGCATGTGAGAAAGCTTTGAGGTAGCCCCTCCCATCACAGGTCCAGAGGCCTAGGAGTGATAAATGGTTTTCTGGGCCAGACCCAGGATCCCTTGTTGTGTACAGTCTCAGGACTTGGTGCTCCGCTTTCGAGTCACTCCAGCCATAGATGAAAAGGGCCAAGGCACAGCTCAGGCTGTTGCTTCAGAGGGTACAAGCACCAGGCTTTGGCAGTTTCCATGTGGTGTTGAGTGTGTGGGTGCACAGAAGTCAAGAATGGAGGTTTGGGAACCTCTGCTTAGATTTCAGAGGATGAATGAAGCACCTGGATGTGCAAGCAAAGTTTGCTGCAGGGGTGGGGCCTTCATGGGGAGCCTCTGCTAGGGCAGTGTGGAAGGAAAATGTGGGGTCAGAGCCCCTACACAGAGTTGCCACTGGGGCACTACCTAGTGGAGCTGTGAGAAGAGTGCCACCATCCTCCAGACTCCAGAATGGTAGATCCACTGACAGGGGGCATCATGCATCTGGAAAAGCCACAGACATTCAATGCCAGCCTGTGAAAGCAGCTAGGAGGGAAGCTGTACCATGCAAAGTCACAGGGGTAGAGCTGCCCAAGGCCATGAGAACCCACGTCTTGCATCAGTGTGATCAGGATGTGAGACATGAGTCAAAGAAGATCATTTTGGAACTTTAAGGTTTAATCACTGCTCTACTGGATTTTAGACTAACATGAGGCCTATAGCCCCTTGGTTTTGGCCAATGTCTCCCATTTTGAATGGGTGTATTTACCCAATGCCTATACTGCCACTGTATCTAGGAAGCAACTAACCTGCTTTTGATTTTACAGGCCCATAAGCAGAAGGGACTTGCCTTGTCTTGGATGAGACTTTGTACTTGAACTTTTGAGATAACTCTGAAATGAGTTAAGATTTTGGGGAACTGTTGGAGGGGCATGATTGTGTTTTGAAATGTGAAGATATAAGATTTGGGAGGGGCAGGTATAGAGTGATATCGTTAAGCTTTGTGTCCCTACCCAAATTTCATCTTGAATTGTAGTTTCCATAATCCCCACATGTCATGGGAGGAACCCAGTAGGAAGTAATTCAATCATGGGGACATTTACCCCCATACTGCTGTTCTCATGATAGTGAGTGAGTTTTCTGGAGATGGCTTAACAAGGGGTTTTTGCTCCTTTTGCTCTGCACTTCTTGTTGCCACCATGTGAAGAAGGGTGTGTTTGATTCCTGTTCTGCCATGATTGTAAATTTCCTGAGGCATCTTCAGCTATGCAGTACTGTGAGTCAACTAAACCTCTTTTCTTTATAAATTACCCAATATTTCTTTATTAGCAGGATGAAAATGAGCTAACACACATGCTATGGGTAAATTTTGTCTTTGAATAATATGATTCCTTATTTTTTAATTTCTTTGTGAAATGGCAAACCAACAAAGTGAAGAGGAGATTTAAGTAGGAGTTTAAGTGTTTACAGATGTTTTCATGGATGTTATTTTACCATTTTCTTCTGTTTGCTCTTGTTTATACCTATTTTTAATTTAGGAGTGCCTACATTAAGTATTTAAAATAGTTGTTTTGTGATTTTTATGTAAGTATTGGTATTAGAAACATAGTATGTACATAGAAACATTATTTCTAGATTATTTAGGAAAAAATTGTACATCAAGAGAAAAATATCGGAAATTAATACTATGAGAAGACAGCCAATGTATCATGTTTCATTATTACTACAGGAGGTTCCTGTTGTTTGATACATTATTTACTATATAATATTATATTCTTTAAATAAATAGATTAATAGAAAAAAGTAATAAAGACAAAGAAAAACTTTAGAAAATTCAATTTAGCTAAAGATCATTGATTTTCAAATATACCCCTTAAAATGTTTTAATAGTTTTATTTTTAAATTTCAAAATGAAAAAGTTTAGTTGACATATATAATATTATTTGATATAAAAATTAACTAGTAATAGTTGAATTATATTTTTAAAAATGTTTTTTTAAAAACAATAATTCCTACAAGGATATTTCTGATTATAGTAAAGAGGTAAAATAAAAATATATTTTTCACAGAAATATATTTTGCCTATCAACAAGTAATATTAAGCAACTACAAAAGTCACAAAAGCAAAAACAAAACTAAAAAAAAAACAAATCCTCTAATTAACTGTAAAATTAATAAAAGAATAAATTACAAAATATTCAGTTATATTTGGCAATAATTAATTTTGAGTGACAATGTAATTATTATTCAATGTGAATGAGAGATAATTAAGTTGTCTTCTCTAAAGTCATAAAAGAAAATGTGGAATAGTAGAGATTCAAACCCAGATGTTTTCAACTTATTATCACACAATCAGATTTTTTAGATATTCTCTCTATAATTTTATGTATTAGAAGTGGGCAATGTATTCTATAACATAGTGGAAGTAATAATGACATCATTTTATAGAATTACATCAGCTAATAATACTAATAAGAATCTAAGTATATATTTATATAAGAAGAGTATATATACTACCTCTGAACTTATGCATGTCTTTATATCTACATATCTATATTTTTATGTATATCTATTTATTGATTGATAAGTTATTTATTTTCTGATATTTTGATTTATTTTCACATTGGTCCTAGAAAATGACTTCTCTAATTATATAACAGACCCTACAAATCAGGGACTTAATGTTTGGTAAGTTTTTTATTCGCATATTTGAACAATAATATCTGACACTCTGTAAACCAGAAATCAGTCAATCAATATTTAGTGGCTATATATTATTGACTATAGAAGTAGTAAAAAAAAAAAACAATGCCTTAGGAATATGATGGCAATTATTTAGATTATTTTAGACATCAGAATCTAGATAAATTAAAAAATTTGTTTCAGTCAAATGTTTGGTATTTGTAATATTTGTCATTTATTTTTATACATAAAGCATACTAATAAAATGATTGAAAAAAAGAGATGGAAACAGAACCATTGACAAAAAAATCGCTGAACTGGAAAAGATTTTGTTCATTCATTAGTTTTTTCACTCATTTTCTTAATAGTTATATGTTGGGGGACACTGGAATAAGCGTGGTTTCGTGAAGGTTTAATCATCAAAGAAAAATTTCCATTGTGTTGGTCTATATACCTTGCTTTTATTGGAGTTGGATTCTAGTTTCATCGGTGTTTTAGAGAATTTAGAGTTGTGCTATAAAATGCTATATGAGTTCTGAATAAAAGTGAGTTTCTTAAGTGTTCTCTTTTTTTTGAATTCTAGTAACTGTAGGTATAGAAGGGTGTGAGTTTGTTTATGTGTGAACATTATAGAGACTAATTCAATACAGTATAATTAGAAGTTTAATCAGATCAGTGGAGGGTAAACCATTAAACAGTAAGTACAGCTCCTGAGGCGATAAAAATCTTATGTAGAAATGTATACTTATTACCTTGCTGAGAGTGTTTGGGTTTGCAGTTTACTAAAGTGTACAATAGGAAATGGTTTTTATATGTTTGTGTGCAGCTTCTTCAGGCCATAAACTATACTAAAGTGCATAATAAGACATTCACCTAGATATGGTTAGTCATTCAAGGCTGTTATCAATTGAGCTGTACATAAAAGGGCATTTGAAGGATAGTGCATCTTTTTCTTTATTGTAAAATTTCTTTGTTTATGTATCAGCACACAAAATTGAATAATTAGCAATAGGTCTCAGTTCATTTAATGTGAATGAGCAAGATCTCAACTCTTACCACATTCTATTATTGTGTAATAGCTCTCTTGACCTCCACCTAGGAACAGGGTTTTCATTCACACCAGGGGAAAATGAAAATGGCAGTGGCTTCCTTTCTTTTCATAGAGATGTGAAGTGTGTTTTACATCAATTTGTATTAATGAGTGGAGAAAATGTAAGAGTACTTTTATTTATCATTCCCATATGGTAGTAAATTATTGCATAAACATGCAGTTTTGTGGTGTGCGCTACAAGTTGAAGTAAACAATAATATTTTCACCTCTTATGAATAGAAACTTCAAACATAAAATAAACATTTCAGATAGCTTTTTCTCTCAACATGTAGGAGAAGAAACAATTTTCTGAAGTTAATAACATTTCTGCAAAGGCTGTGGGAAAATCATGCAAAGCTAAACTGCATACCATGGAAGGCTGCTAAACAAAAAACTTTTTGAAACTTCTATTGCTTTTTTTTTTCTTTATTGTTTTATGAAATTTAAAGTACTTTGAAAGAGTAATCACTTCGTAGAATATGGATTTCTCGTACATCTTAGAAAAGAAGACATTTTAACTGTCATCCATCAACTGAAGTCATGAAAGAAAAGAATTTCTCAGGTATGATTTTTTTTTTGCTTTCCTAGAAAAATATGTGATTTCTTTTACTTTTAAATAATGCCTTAATAGATGAAGAAAATATTATTTCAATATGCTATAACTTTTTAAATAAAGACACTAGTTTTACAAACTATTATTGGATATCTAGGATTTTACATAATGGATTGGTTAAAACATTCTCTCTTTTCATGTTCAGCAGTCTTTTAACAAGTAAATTGCACCTTGGTTTAAAAAAAAAAAAGTGATGTAGAATTTTAATGTCTTGTGAACAACAAATTCAGATTTTCTTATTTTAATTTTTACTCTGTTTCCTATCTCATCAAACTTCAATATATTTTTGCATACATAGTCTTTGCTAGATTCTTTAAGCCTCTCCTGACTGCCTGATCATCTGCTACATTTCTGTTTTTGTTTTTGTTTTTTCCTGGCAACTTTACTTGGTAAAGTTTCCTTTTATGCTTCAACAAATATAATACTAATATAATTTTAAGGTGTATATTAGGTTTTGATCATTTCTTCAACCTATTATTTTTCCAATTCTACCTAGTTACTTTTGTTTTCTAAAGGCTACCTTAACTGTTTTTAATATATGAATTTTTCTCTTCACTTAGCTTGTGAGAGCAAAAATACCTTGTATGATATTTTCATTGCTGTTCCATTGCTGTTTTTATCATTATACAAGGTCTTTGCTTTCACAAGCTAAATGAAAAAGCCATATATTAAAAACAGTAAGTGGTTTCAGTACTTTCTATTAAAATAATAGTCCATAGGTTATATGTCCCAGTATCAACACATGGACTAATGTTGGCAAGATTTTCGTTCACTACTGCACATATATAACAAGATTTCTTTCCCTTTTTTTGAGACAGAGTCTCACTCTGTCACCCAGGTTGGAGTTCAGTAGCTGCATATTGGCTCACTGCAGCCTCCGTCTCCTGGGTTCAAGTAATTCTCCTACCTCAGCCTCAAAAGTAACTGGGATTACCGGCTCCCACCATCATGCCTGGCTAGTTTTTGTATTTTTAGTACACACATGGTTTCACCATGTTGGCTAGGTTGGTCTTGAACTCCTAACCTCAGGTGATCCACCTGCCTTGACCTCCCAAAGTGCTGGGATTACAGGCGTAAGCCACCGCACTCAGCCATATAACCGGATTTCTTAATATATTTTACATAATACATATGCTACTAATACTTCATATTTAGACTCAATGTTTTATAATCTTTTGTTTTTCTGTGTATATATGCCTGTATGTGTGTGTGATGTCCATTTGTTCCACACAAACTCATCCAAGCAATGTCATACCAGAATTACTTGATCATTTCATGCCATAGTATGATGTTGAGAATTGCTTACAAAATGAATATTCAAATGAGCAATGAACAATTATATGTCTATTGCGTGCCATGCATCTTCTTAGCATTTTACATAGATTAAATTATTTAATTTTCTTAAGAACCTATGAGTTAGGAACAAGATTTAAGTTTCGTTGTTTTAATTCTTATTGTAATCTTGGGTTTTAAGGAATTTGACACAAGTTTCAACAGAAATTCTTTCGTTTTCAGCACATGAATAAGAGACATTCCATGGACAAAATTTCAGGGAAACCTTATTGCAGTTGTCCGTGGCAATATCAGTTTCTGCATTTCCTCCCTAGAAACTCACAAAAATGAATATTGTTGTCATATAAAATGTCATAATTATGTAGATCTGTAAAACATATCTTTAAAGCTACATTCATATTCATGTGAACATCTTTCTTACTGGCAATTACTTAAACATTCAGTTTTCTTGTCCGTTGCATGTCCAACAAAATCTAATTTCTAAGTGAGATTTAATGGTGCAAAACAATATAAAGAGGTGCTGAGAAAAAATGTGTTAAAGTGGCTGATAGTATGTGAAAATCAAACTGCAACACAGTTCAGCAGAAATATTAGTAATTTGGTCATAAATTGATAATGATTGAAAAGTATTGCTATTTAAAATTTTCATTTGTTATAAAAAAGTATTAGTGCAAGTGTGTCATACAAAGCAAGGATAAATATTCCTTTAATACTCAGCTCTTTATGTAGCATTATTTCTATAATTTCTTGAGAAGATACATAGAACTGTTGCATTTCAAGAGACCAACATTGAAGATACATAAAGGAATCATTCAAAAAATAAAATAAATTTTGTTCAGAAAGTTTAATTTTTAGGAGAATGCAAGCAAGAAACATTTGAACCAAAATCATGTAGAGAAATTACTTCTGAAAATGACTTCTGATCTGAATAAAGATGTACTCCTTTATGCAAACATTAAAAATTTTTGAGTAATCTTTATTTTTATAGAATAATTATGGTATTTTTTAGTTTGATATTTTCTGCTAGAAAATGTGTTTACATGACCTAAAGAGGTAGAATGGACACCCTCCAAGAATTTGATCTAGATGTTGCAATTGATGATGCCACACACACACACACCATCACCAGCAAGGTATGAAATGAGTCTTATGTACATAATGGGGCTTTTCTAGGGTGAATAGGGTGGGTTTTCCAAGCTGGCCTGAAAATGGCTTAAGAGCCTGGGGAAAGGAGACTGTGATTGAGGGTTTTGATGTGTTTAAGGGTGTGGGTAGGATTAAGATTCTGCAAGGGAAAGAACTTTCATGGTTTGAATTTCCTGTATAAGCCAAATTGGGTGGCTCCCAGGAATTTTTATCAGGTTGCCCAGAGGTGGGGCAGAAAAGGAAAGGGACACTAGTAAGGCTTAAAAGAGATCAGCAATAATAAAAAAAAAAAAATAGACTCAGGATCTTTATTACTATTTTTCTACCTAGGGCAGAAATTAAAATTAGATAATTATGAAAAAATTGCAGTGATGTTATGTTATAAATTAACAGAGTCTCACTAAGGAAAAGGCATTCTTAAGAAGTCAAATGAATAGTGAACAATGATATAAAGCCTACTATTTGCTAAGCACTGTTCTTAGCACTTTACATATACTGAATAATTTCCATAAGAATCCATGAGTTTGAAGCTGTTATTATCCATATTTTACCTAAGAGAAAAGTAAAGAAAGCTCAGTGAGATGTCCAGTAACACATGCTCAGCTAGTAACTGATGAACTAAAGATTTATACTCAGACAGACTGATAGCAAAATCTGTGCTTCAATAACGTATACTGCTACCTGATGATATGGCTGTGTAAGTAACAAGATTCAGATATGCTCTTTGCAATTTCTTTATATTTCCAATAAAGTTTTAAAATATTATAACTTTTGGGTTAATTTTCTATCTTAGAAAATTGAATTTTTTGTATGTAGCTTTATCTTTTTTCCGTGTCTATACTTCTATTACTGTGTAAATTCATGTTATGGTCATTTCAATAAAGACTGCTATGCAATGTACAATTTGTTTTAAAAAAAGATAGGAAGAGTTCTTATTGCATTTATTTATCAAATATTTACCCTATAGTCAATACTTGTTAAATAAATGCAGTAGGAATTCTTCCTGTCTACTGAGAGTTTGACTTTTAGTCAAAGCAATGTTATAGCTAACAGTTTTTGCAACAATTTAGAATATATAAAAAACTCCCCACACCCCATATTTTATTCTTTTTTATTGATACATACCATTGGTACATTTTTGTGTGCTACATGTGGTACCTTTTTAGGTTCATACAATGTGTAATGATCAAGTCAGTATATTTGGGATATCCATCACCTCAAGTGTTCTCTTCTAGCTCATTTGAAAAGTACAATTCATTGTTTTAACTATGGTCACCCTACTCTATAAAACATTAGAACTTATACCTTCTATCTAAGTGTACATGTGTATCCATTAACCAAGCTGTCTTCATCCCCCTCCTCTGACAACCACACAGCCTTCCCAGCCTCTGGTATCCATCATTCTATATTCTACCTCCATGAGATCAAAAAAAATTATTTTAACTCTAACTTATATTTCTGTGCCTGGCTTATTTCATTTAACATAATGTCCTTCAGTTCCATCCATATTGTTGAAAATGACAAGGTTTCATTCTTTTTTGATGGCTGAATAATATTCTGCTGTGTATGTTTACCATTTTCTTTAATCATTCATCCATTGATGGACACAATTTGGTTCCATAGCTTTGCTATTGCGATATCACTGCAAAAGGGATGAGAGTGCAGGCATCCCTTTGTTACAATGATGCCTTTTCTTTTGGGTAAATTAACATCTATTATTTTTGTTTCTGTACCAAACTAATTTCATGTTGTTTTGTCTATTTCAAAATCTTGAAAGAAACCCACAAAGCTGTGTGTCCTCAAATATAAATATTACAATAACATTTAACTTCAATTGACATTGTAGCTTCAATAAGTCAGTTGATAGGACAAAACTTACCAAAATGTATAAACAAATAAGAAATAAATATGTGTAGCAGTAAAAACACTTCAATGGTGTGAAGATAAGGCATTAATTTCAATTAGTCTTAAGTCAGAAGCTTTTATTTCTAATATGGTACAAAATAATGGCTAAACATTTTAACTACCTGGAAAATCAAAATATAGAATCCTTCAAACATGTTTTCCTAGAGGAATGCTCTGAAACAGAAAATAAATTACTTTATAATTTCATTAATATGACTTCAAGTTATTGTTGCTCTCAAATATCCTGCACTATAAAATGCAGCTAGTTATTAGATTTTGTTTTCATTGTGTTCTCTATGAGACCAGTCTCTACATGGTATTTCTGACAGTAAGTGATTCAGAAACGAAAACACTAAAATGTAGACATCATGTGTTTTATATTTCTATTGGTTAGGGATTTTGCCTTTAAGGAAGACCTTGTATGATCAATTTAGGAAAGTAAAACATTAAAAACAAAGAAAACAAAAGCCCATATATTTTTAAAACCACAAATCTGATAATAGGTTTTAATACATTAGTATTTGTTACTAAAGTAGGTTAAATTAAATACAAGCCATTTATATCCCAAATTGTAGTAAGTTAACAAATATTTATGAAATACCTATTGTTCTAGTTATCATGCTAGGCAGAGAGATTGAGCACAAATAAAATAACTGTGGTTTTCAAGAAATCATGTGGGCAAAGGAGACATTAGAAATAATTACCAATAATTAAGCATTGTGAATTATAACTTGAAAAATTACGATACAGTGTGCTATGAAAACATATAACGAGAGGACTTAATTTGATCTGATGGATATTGAATTACCTGAAGATGCAACTTAACACCTATTATTTTGTTGGAATTAAATCATTTCCTTAGGCTAAAAAGAAATAATAATAAGTTAAATTGCAACTTTTATTATTCAATGGGATCTATATTCCTACCAGCTTCGGGTGAGATAATATTTCAACAAATATGTATTTATTCATTAATGTGATTGGAACAGATGTTGGATATTATGGAATCGAAAGCATGCCTGAAATTTCCTTCAGACTGACATTGATCAATAAATGAATCTTCTCTAAGCAAAGTTGTTCATAAAGTTACAGAGTTACTTAATTGTAGATAGACATAACCTGTTCTTGTGTCTTCTTTGTTTATAAAATTCTCAGGAAAGATTTATAAAACACCTATGCTGAAACTTACATTGTAATTACACAGTATAGCCTATGTATGATTTCCCAGTTTGGAAACGTTAATTGAGAAATAGTAAAATTTGCTTGGGATGTGTTTTTCTTACCAAAACTAAGATGCCTTTTGGTCATGGCTTCTAACTGCACCTGGAGTTCACAAGTCATCTGTTGATAATCTGTCCAAAAAGTGTACTCAGCATTGACAAGAGGCCCATTAGTAAATAGTTTTTGAAAAATATGCATATGTTTATCTTTAGTTGTTTTGTTTTGTTTTTACTTTTTTCATGGGACAGAATCTCATTTTGTTGTCCAGGTTTGTCTCAAATGCCTGGCTTCAAGCAACCCTCTCGCCTCAGCCTCCCAAAGTACCAGGATTGCTGGATGCACCAGCATATCGGCCATCTTTGGCTTTTTTTGCACCAAGTATTGTACTTTTATAGGCACTAGAAAATATTAAAGTAAATAAGCCTTTGTGACTTCCTTGGAAGAGCTTGAGGCTTATTGTTTTCTGATTTTTATGGTAAAATTCTATTTCTTCTTTTCATATGAAAATGAATAATCAGATTCAGAAGTAACATTTCCACTATATTTTATTTGCATAAGTATAAATTTCTATAGTATTCTCTAATGGAGTTCATCCATAAGCAATAGCTAATTGAGTTGCCTCTATATTTTAGTATATTTTTCATGGCTGAGCAATCAATGATTCATTAGCAAACTATTAAAAACTAAACTGGCTTAAAGCTAGATCAAAAATCAATTTTGTAAAGAAAAAATTTTAGATGTAAAATTTTCTTTACATACCTACCTTTTATGAAGTGCCACTATGTATTAGCCACTGTATATGAATTTAATGTAATACTTATGATAACTCTGCAGGGAAAATATGATTGTCCAAATTAAACAAATAGAGAGATTGATTTCAGAAATGTTACTCAACTTGCACATTTTCACACAGCTGATAATGTGTGATGTGTGTTTGACTGCCCAGTCTATGCTATTTCTGTTGCTTCTATATCTCTAAAACTAATGTTCTTGACTATTTCAGAGAACAGTTTGTATGATCTTCAAAAAAACGATTTTTACTATTTTTTAGAAGTAACAATATTTTGGAGTCAGTAATATAACGCTCTTAGAAGTATTTGCTTGCACCAAGGAATGCCTGGAAACTAGGCATATTTTGTGAAATAAGCACCATTACTCTACTTCTTAGCTTACTGAAGTTGAAACCCTTAAACTATATATATTATAGTGGCTGTTAAGAGCTAATATAGTTTAAAAAACGTATACACGATTTTCACTGAGTCATTTACTGAAAAATCACACTGATGTACAAATGTGTTCTGCAAACTGCCAGTGACCCCCCAGATTTCATCTTTCCAATAACTGTGGGTTGTAGATTGTTTGATTCTATTAGGTAGGCCCATTCTAATAAGCAGCAGAAACTGAAACAAATGACTATTGATTATTTGACTCAACCATACACATATTGTTCCCTCTGTAACTGAATATTTAATAGTAATAACCTATTAGAGTTTTAAATTTATTGAGCTGAATTGATGCTTAACAAGCCATTTACTAAATTTTAACCTGTAGGTGCTCATTTTGTGAGGTCCTTTCTCCACTTTAATAAGAAACTGTATTATGTTGACAAAAAACTTTCTATTTTGTTAAATTATCCATAGACTTTTATGTATTATGTATCAAGTCACTGACACATTCTCTAAATTCTATTTTTTAACCTAATGTCCTTGTAAGTTACTTTCATCACTGATATTTTAAATTTCTATATTTTAAAAAATTATTTTGCAAGTTTTTATAACTGTATAAATTTCACTTTGTGTAAAGTTTTTCTGTAACTGTATTGGCATATCAGAGTATATGATAAATAAGAATAATGTCTTTTAGAAATATTAAATATGGCACAAGTAGATATTCTATTTAATTCAATAAATGCATATTTGATGTTTACTGTAAGTCAGGAATTCTGCTTGGTGTAGAGGGGAGACTGTTATAAACATGTCAGATGAGACCTTAGTCTTCACATAGCTTATATTTTAGCAAGGAAGCACAGAAAAAACAAAAAACAAAATAATAACTCTTTATAATGTGTGCTATTGAGGAACTAAATAGGGCTTAGAGAGTGAGCACAATGGAGCAGAGTGTCCTACTGCATTTAAGAGCTTGCATCATAAATTAAGTGAAACAGGTGCTTCTTTGCTTAATGCACAGAAGACCATGCCTTGTTTCTCCATGAAAAATTTTATCTTCAAGTTTCTTCAGCCACTGAATATAGTTCTTTTTCTTATGCTCATTGGGTTTTATTTTCTTCCAGCAGTTATTCTGAAATATTTCTTTTTCAGTGCTGAGGAAAGGCAAAAAGAAATTTTGTTTCTGCATAAGTATTGCTTACAATTCAAGAGATGAGAGTTATATTTTTGAATAAATGCTTATTTGGAAGTCAAGAACACTAATTTCTATTCTTGGACCTGGGCTTTTAAGATAGTGATTTTTGAACCAGTTATTGATGCTCCCAGCTTTCTCTGAATTTATTCTAGATATTTCTACAAAATTAGTTAGTGTTTTTATTTAATAGGAGTAATTGTATAATTTTATTCATTATACTTTAACTGTGAAACATGTCAACATCAATGACAGAAACTTGACTTCAAGAGTTAAAGTTATCTTTAAAAAATTCACATTACCTGTAAGGCTTGTTTCTTGAAGTTTATTCTAGCCTCACCTGTTACCCATAAATGTTGGCTAAAGCTGCCTGCTAAGAGTAAGCAGTCCTAACAAGGCTGGTTACATCTATGTATTATTATTATTGTTGTTAAGAAAATGAGGAAGCTGGTTTAGTTTGGAGGGGCAGTTTCATTGGTGTCTTTTGTTGTATTTGTCGATTATGAGGTTGTAATATGCAAATATTCTCTGACCTTCTTTAACTTTGCCTTTAGGAACCTCTGATTTTCTTCACTTTCCTCTCATTGACTTGACCAAATACCCTGTGACTATGAGATTTTGGCTTTGAGTCTACTCATCTACACATTTCATCCAGTTGCTGTCTTTAGAATTCTGTAAACTGTATTTCCAAGACATCTTTTTTAGTTAGCTTACTGTCAATTTCTGCCAATGGAATCCAGAGGGAAATTGGAGGTGAGGGGAAGGGTACAAGAGTTTCTCTTTCAGCATTTAGTTTCTAACAATGTCCCTCCTCAAAAGAGAACAGCCAACTCCAGCTCCACCCTCCAGAATCCTCGGAATTTCTTTGCTGTTGGCAGTTAGAATTACAGGTATTTACACCCGCTCCCCAGAGTTCTTTATGTCAAACTCATGATACTTTCACCACAAAGCTTCTCCCTCTAGGTTCAAGCACTGTCCCTACACGATCCATTCTACAAGCTTCTAGGTTGTGCACAGCTTACTCTTCATTTTGATGTCCCCAGTCCTAGGAGTGGTGGCCTCTTCCTGCAGTTATTAATCTTCGTATAACCTCAGCATCTCCTTTATGTTTTTGGCTTTCTACTATGTGTTTAAAGAGTTTTCTAGGTTAACTCATTTTCTTTTATAAATACCTGAGATTTCTGCTATTTTTAAATTAAATTTGGCCCGATAAGGACATATTTCTATGTCACGTTTTACCCAGCATGAGATCTTGATTTAACATTTACCTGACTCAATTAGTACAAAGTGCAGTAAGGTAAAAATTATCTAATTTTTAACTAAAAATTGACTCTGTTTTAATTTAAATATTTAATTTCAAATTTAAAAGAAAGATGGAACACATGGTAACCAATTAAGATGATATTTTCATATTAGTAACAAAATAATTACATTATTGAAAATCAGAAAAGGGCTCTACCTCTAGGCCAGAATCATCAAATTCTTATCTGAAACAAAGAGATACGAGCTTCAACATTTCAGCATTTACCTGATTACTGTCCACTTTTACTCACAAGCTCCAGGGGAGTTATTAATCATCTCTGTTGAGCTCTCCAGCTCACTGAGTCAATTCCTTCTCACTACACCACAGAGTTTATAGCGGCCCATTAGCAACCTGAGAAGCTCGCTTACGACTTTTTCTGAAAGATACACACTTGAATCATTTCTGTTAATATTTCTGAAATTCCTGAGTTTAAGAATGAAGTGAATGTTTGAGAATCTTGCAAACAGAAAAAATACATGAGAAGAAAGAGAAGTCTGGCATTTCCTTTTCATAATCCTTGCCTTTGGAACGTTTACATTATTGAGGACAGAACCAAAACTTAAGCATGATAAACCCTGTCAATATATGTTTCATGAGTAAAGATGCAGAGCCATTTATAAACCTTCAAAAACTTAACATGTATGCTGCCATGTGCCTTTTCTAAAAAAGAATACTTGAGGAAACATTCCAGCCTAAAGAAAACTGAACAAGAATAAAGTTGAGATAAGGGGTCACAGACACTGAGTTTGTCTTGAGGATGGCTAGGACCTAAGTTTATATTTGGAAACATGTTGCTTTAACTTTGCTATGCTTTGAGAGTAATTGTAAAGACTATATAACTCAATAAGGATGCAAGTAGGTAAATATAGCTCTGCACTGCCTCCTTTATTTCTTATTGAGACAAAACCAAGTTCAATGGTGTTTTAGCCACATTTTGGAGGGAAATATCTACCAAGTCAGAGGCAGACTATTAAACTGAGGCTTGTTATTTTAAATCTCTTAACTACCATGCAGAAACAACTGATATTGTCACTCAGGCAAGAAGTCTGCCATTTTAAAGGCACTGTCATACAGGCCTAACAACCAAATTTTAAACCTAAATCTGTAAGTACTTAGGATTCTCCCCTTAACCACATTTGCGTTTCAGGATAAAAATATTCATTTTATCCTTCTTAGGACCTATGGGTCACAAATTAGCCAATAGCAATTTCTTGATACAAATATTAAATAGACAGGAGAAATGAGTAACCAATAAGGCCTTTAGAATAGATATTAAAATACTGTACTGTGACATATTGTAACAAGACAGCAGCACAGATGGTAAAGAAGTATTTTATCCATTCAAATTCCAGGGCTACCTCATACCACCTGAGTTATCTCAGCAATCTACTATAGCTCTCTTTTCCTTATTCTCTTATATTTAAAGAAATCGTTTAATAATAGCATCTAGCCTGTAGAGTTATTGCAAAGATTAACTAAGGTATTCTGTTTAGGCAAAGGCTTAAGCAGTATTCTAAATTATAGTAAATATAAAAGTTTGACAGTATTTTTATATCTCTGTTTTATACCTATATAATTGTTATATCTCTCTGTAATATATAATATAATGCTTTAAATCTCTATAATGTGTCTAAATAATTTTATATCTCTATAATTTGATTTGTAATGTTCAAATAAATTTTCAAAGAAAGCAAAGTATAAATGGCACAATATTAGCAATAATAATAGAAATTTCGTATGGTGGCAGAGGAGTTGTAAAATCCAAGTTTTTTTTTTTTTTTGTATAGCAGTAGCTATAAACATTACGTCTTCATAGTTTGATATTGATATACAAATATTTGTTACTATAACCACTAGTGGAATAAAAATAAGAAAATAAAATATTCAACTCAATAGACAAAAAAAAATTAGAAATATGTGAACATACATTCATCCTATAAAGATGAACATTTCTCTCAAATATATAAAATATAATCAATAATTGATTTAATAATTGGCCACACACACACACACACATACACACACAAACACACACACAACATTATTTAAGTAGAAATCTCATTGATTGGATTCATCCAACATCAATGTGATAAAACAATATTAGTAAAGCAAATGAAAATTATGTTTATAGATATTTCTATAAAGCAAAATAAGCTCTATATCAAGAAAGGCAGCAAACCACATTGCCATGTATGTACCTGTGCAACCATCCTGCATTTTCTTCACATGTACCCCCAAATCTAAAATGCAATAAAATATATATATATAAAAGAAATTAATGAAAGTACAAAACGCTGATAATTTACAGACTCTTTTTGTAACCAAAATCTACAGATTGCTGGTTAAACATTATTCTAAGAAGCTTTCATAACTTTAAGTTATTCTAATACAAATGAATTAATCCTTCAGCTCAAGAAGTTTGGGGAAAAAATAGAAAAATAGAATGAAGGAATAATTGATTATCTTAGCAGGGAAAATGACTACCTTAGGAAAATATCAGTAAAAATATTATATATATATATATATATATATCAGATTTATATATTTTCTTTAAGAATTTAGGGGAGAACCCCCAGAATCTTGGTTACACAGATGAAAAACAGAGAGAAAACATAAACGATGACATCACAAATAATAAAGGTAGGGAAACCACAGATTCAAAGAGAATGTATCATGTAAAGTAGGTTGTTATAATTTTATATAAATGCTTTTAATAATAATAAAACTTAACTGGAAACTGCCAAAGATACATAGTAAGATGAGGGAACACAGACTAATTACTCTGAATAAATTTAAAGAATTACCGAAGATGTACATTCAAAAAATTGTAGTGGTCTTACAAATAAATTTTAGCATACCATAAGAAGTATTTTATAGAATGTAAACATACAGAATAGCTATAAATTAAATTTATGAAATAAACATATAATTCATAAAGTTAGGAATAGGCATTACCTATTATTTACAACCAAATTAGTAAAGATTCCAAAACAAGAGGAAAAATGTTATAGATCCTTATTGCAAATAGAAGTAGAGAAATCTCAAAGGTAATAGTTACATAAGTCACATGGAGCAACAAAAATAGATAATGGCCAATTAAATTTCAACCTAGGAATAGAAGGATGATCCAACATTAAGAGTTTTATTCACATAGGAGGTCAGCCCATTAAAGCATCATGCTAAAATGTGTAATAATGCCAGTAAGTAGTGTAATACATTAAATAGTTATATTTTATAATATAATATTTTCTGCCCTGAACAAAAGACAAACTTCTCAAATTTTGCCTTAAGCATATTACCCATATTAAAATTAAAGGTATAATTCACTTCCAAACAGTAAACAGTATATTATGCAATTGCAAACAATTCTTAGTGAAATTAAAAACAAAACAGCTTTTCTAGCTATTTAAATTTATTTTCAGATTTTATACAGTGCAATAAGACAAGAAAAGAGAAAGTGCTGAATAGCATGTGTAGAAAAAAAATAACATGCAAATTTGGATTATGCTAGTAAAAGATCTGTTATACCTACATTCAGCTTGGTCTTTAATTCATCTTAGAAATGTTTTCACATAACCCAGTAATCTTTGTCACATTCTGCTCAGGAGATACTGCTAGTCCTTTGTGTGTTCCGTAACCTCCCCTGTCATCACCTTCAGGAAATTAAATCACTATATTCTATCAGAAAAGAAAATATAATTTATGTGGAAACTGCTTCAGCTTATCTCCTTTTTATATAATTTGCTTTTATGTAAGATCATCCTTCTCACTTTTTCCCTCAACACAGTGGAAGAGATCGTAGTTTTGATTCAATGTTAATAAGTTTCTGGAGTACAGATTCAGATAGTTGTATTAAGATCAAAAAATAAAACTAAATAAGTTTATGCTCCACGCATAGAGAATATGATTGATAGAGCAAGGATACATGAGGTAGCTGGAGAAGGTAAAATACAATAAAGACAAGGTTTTATGAAAAGGCTTTCCTGGTAGCCACTAACGTAGAATTAGAAACTTCACTACCATTCTCCCATATTACCCTATGCTTTTTTTTTTTTTTTTATCATATTGGTGGTTGTTTTTAATGTTATAACGTTGTGTTATGTTTATTGTCCACTATTTAAAAATTTCCCTAAAATTCATCCTTATGCTAATAGATTTATTCATTATTTTATTTATATAAATTAATATATTTATTCTACCCTTACCATGTTTTATGCAGTCTATTGAAAGGGGGGAGATTTGATGGTAGAAAACAAAATAAATGACTTCTTCATTCAGAGCCTCCATTTCTCATACTAAATAGGGAGTGGAGTTAGTCAATTGCTTACATGAATTAATGTAAAGTTCTAGGCAGATTGAAAAGGGAATAAACAAAGTATGCAATGTTGAAAGTGCTAATGTTGAATGTTCGTGTTTCCTCCAAATGTGTAAGTTGAATCTATCAACATGATATTAGGAGGTGTGTCGTTTTGGAAGAGGATGATTAGATCTCTAGGTAAGAGCCCTTGTGAATGAGATTAGTGCCTTTATAAAAAAGATTTCAGAGAGCTACCTAGTCTATTTTTACCATGTAAGGACACAGGGAGAAGACACCATCTATGAACAAGGAAACAAGCCCGCAGCAGACAGTGGATCTTTTAGTGCCTTCATTTTGGAATTCTCAGCCTTTATTACTGTGAGGAATAAGTTTCTGCAGTTTATAAGCCACCCGATCTATGGTATTGTGTTATAGCAACCTAAACCAACTAAAAAGGCAATAAATTATAATGGAAATATCTTATTCAGTCCTGGGAGGTAGGAAATATAACTCTGAAATGTTATATGCACTAAGATCCTAAGAACTACTAGGATTTAATTGGACATTCATAATAGGTAATCACAAAAGGTACTCATGGCTGCCAACTTAGTGTTTGTTAAATTTTCCATTGTAAGTGGAAAATCACATAGGATTCTATGAGATTTCTTTGCTTTCAGTTACAACACTAAATATATAAATCATATAATTAAATAATTCCAAAATTAACCATCTAATTATCAGTCCACAGCCTAGATAAACTAATAATACTGCCTTTTCCACTGGGCACTCATACTATTCATATTCAAACAGTTACAAAAAGAGTCACAGCACTGATAACAAGTAGCCAATAAACATTGAATAAATGCATACATTAAGAAAATATATATAGTATTTCATAAAATAATTAAATATAATGACTATAACAAAAATAAAGGGAGCTAAAGAAATTCAAAATCCTGCACAGCCTTCCAATTGTGATGCACACTGGATTCTTTCTTCCTTCAAGCTACAGGCAAAGCCCCATTACTACCGTTTCTCCTACTAATATAAAGCTCGTATCATCTCTCTCACTTGTCATCTTGGCTTGCACAGTTTCCAGAGTGAGGAAACCAATATGGTCTTTGGAATCAGCAGACTCCCTTCCTTGGAACAGAGACCATCTAGAGGAATTAAATTAAATTTCAACCAAGAAAACTTTAAAATGATTTGTTAAGAAATCTGTGTGTATGTATTTACTTATCATCAAAACCTTAAAGAAATATCTGGCATCTCTGAGATATGACACACGAGAGAGAGAGCTTACTGTTTACAAAAATACATTAACTTTATGCTTAAACTCAACATATACTACAGTGTAGTGAGTGAGTAATGAAATGTCACAGCAGATCCAATTTAGATGATATAAAACTTCTTTACTAATTAGTCATAGCAGTGTTCCTTCCTGCCACCCCCTGAACATTTATTCAATTATTCTTCAGAGAGTAGGAGCAAGCTGTGATATGGTGGAAGCCAATATAGAGAAACAAACCTATTCACACTTTACCATGCCATTAGGTCTTTAAACACAGCTGATGAGGTATTTGGTAATTTCCACTTAACAATGGCAAATAAAATAAGCAGCTGCACCTCAGATCTCACTAGCACCAGTATTCTCAGAACATAGTGACAGAAAAAGCATCATGTTACCTTCAAATTCATTTTTTGTCGGTTAAAATTCATGCCTCTAATCCCCTCAGTGGATCGCTGCTTGTTGAAAAGTGGCATCATTTACAATCCTGACAGCAGGGGATTGGGGTGCCAGGAACTGCAAATGTGTTGTCATCTGACTTCAGCAATGGGTTAGGAATCCAAAGAACGGTGCAACATATTTTCAACAAGGAAGAGTCCCTTAAAAAGAAAAAAAAGCAAAACAACAACAGCACTGATCAGAATGGAAGTGAAACTTGTTTTAAAGCCTCTGATAAATAGCTTTTCATTTATCCTTTCCTATTTTTCCATTCTCATTTCACCAAATAATACTTTAACTGCTTTCTCCCTCTCCATTCCAATAACTATTTTTTGCTAAATCCATACATCCACAATAAAAGGCTCCAAATAAAGATTTGTTATTTATTTTTGCCTGAATTTAGTACTTTCAGGTGTTTATTACTATAAAGTTTTTTTACATATTATAATATTCTGACTAAGGATAAATTGTCAAGAGTTTTGAAATCCAAACCTATCTCCTCCAAAGCAACACAACATATTAATTAATATATTCTTTTAAATATAAGTGGAAATATGAATTCTAGACCTTATTTCCTGTATGTATAAGGTTTAGAAAGGAATTCAAATTTCTACCTCTCATCAACTTTCTTCTGAATCATTCTTTTGTATTTACACTAACTAGATGAGAAGAAAGAATAATTAATTGATTGTTCGGCTTCCTAGACATTGACAGGCCCAGCACTGAGTAGGTACAGATATTGTGGCGCAGCCAATTTACATTCTCTATAGAATCTGTCCTTCCACAGATTTGGGTGGACGGTTATTAGATTCGGAATCTGTCTTGGGTGGGAGAAACAGTGCAGGTTTCCCACCTACCTAATCAAAGTTTTCTACACTGGAAGTTTTAAGTTTCTTATTTTTGAAATTGTATTTTAAGTGTATAATTCTGTATGGAACAATGGTAGTGATATGAGTTAGAATTCAGGTATGTCTGCATCTATTAGCTAATAAAAAACCATCCCTGACATCTTGGATTAGCTTTTATTCTGACAGACTGACTTTTAAAACACTGATAAAACTGAGTCTATAAACTAAGGTATGCAAGATAATATTATTACAAACCCAATTTGGTTTTTAAAATTTGGGATTACCCTTACTACTGAGTTGAGGAAATTTAATTCCTACCAAAATAAATGTTTTCTTGCATCCATAGTGGATATGCAAATTCTAATAATATATAAACAACAAGGTGTTTTGAGGAGGATGGGAGAACCATTTGTCCTTAGCTATCCATTGAAGTTTCATACTCTAATTCTTCCACCTACATTACCATTGGTATCACTTGGGCAGCTTTTTCATGTCTAATAAGTCTCTTAGGTATTTCTTTCCCATACATAAGAGTTACTTTTATCACATATTGGGGCTTAAGAATCTCCAAGACTTTTTGAAGCTCTACCTGCCCTGAATTACTGAGACAGATGTTCCTTTTCTGGTACCTGACCACCTGCCTAAGGGATATACAGAGCCTCTTTCTCAAATCAGCCTCTGATTTCATACATTTCTCCACCTCATCACCTGTTGCAAGCCCAAGGAATTATTTGTTAGGCTAGGACAGAATTGTCTCTCACTCATAAAATGCCATTCCCTCGATTAATTTATGTCCTAAATTTTTGACTCCCTAAATCCTTAGGGCTATGTAAACCTCTTAGATTCTTTTTCTGAAGGCAATTCATACAGAAAATCTTATTACTTGAATTAAGGGTGGGATGTTATGGGAGAGAAAAAGGGGAAATAACCAAGAGAGAATAAAAATAGTTGATATTTAAAAAACACCTGGCAACGCTTTGCCTATGTTATGACCACCTTTAATTCAAGCAATAGTCACACAGTCACTGAATGATGAAAAACTAATCACTGGGGGAATGGGAAGTCAGTGCAATGTTTGCTTATTTTGAAAAAATAAAACACTCTGCCTATTTGTTTTGTTTTCCTAAATTTGTAGCCTTGCTAGTTGTCAGAGAACTTAAAATATTATTTCTTTGATATTCGCACCTAACTTTCTATTAGAATGATTTAACTTGGAATTTGTGAATGTAAGTTAGATAATTCATGAATTAGGAAAATATTAGTTATATCCATATTTTACTAATATTTAACTGAAATCAATATTTTCTTGCATTATGAATATCAATAACAGACTACAGTGACATTAATAGATGTGTTTGTAACCTACATAAATTACAGTTATATTTGTATAAGATTACATTGATGTAAAAACCTTAAAATATGTTTTCACTTGTTATTATAAAATTTCATAGGTTTCAGATCTATGCCTATTGTTTTTATTACATTGGTAAAGAAGCACACATATTATGTTGTCTCCCTGAATTTTTAGTTTAAATACCTTGATAACTAAATGTCAGTATAACTAATTTCCTTTGTAATTGCATGAAATTTATTTATTTTCATTTAAAAACATTATTTGAAGAAGAACTATGCAATCTTTACCAGATAGTCAGGGGACAGCCTGACACACACAGATGTTATGAAGACCACATGTGGCTATAGTTTTGAACGAAGCTAGAAATATTTATATATCGCCCACATCACTAGCAAAGCAAGATTATGATTGCTCCACTAAAGACTCTGGGAAGTTGTTTTTAATTAGTGAATAGGTGCTTTTGGACCCTTGGTTTGAAATTAGCTCATTTAAAAACATGACTAAGCAAAAGAAGCAATAGTGTAATGTGTATTTATATTTATTTTTATCTAAAATAACAATAAATTAAGCTTTATGAATCTTTAACGAATGGAGGAAAGCTGGCGCTTTCACTAGATTCACATCTGTCTGACAGTCACTTGTCACTTACAATGTGAAAGTATTTCCCAAGGAAGTTTGAGTAATTTTTGAAGGTTTATAATGACGAATTCATTTTTTCTTTCACTAGCAGGACATTTCCACATACTGTATTTTATACAAGATTTCCCAAGCATGGCTAAATATTATTTGGTAATAATTAAATGGTAGATTCTGTAATAATTAGTAAGGTAGTGGGATTGAATTTAAAAATGACTCACTCATTTTTCTTTGCAAAGAGATAAGGACATGACTAAAATTTACTAACCTTTTCTGTGATGTCAATAGTTTGCTACCAAGTAGATACATTCAAAAATAATAAAGCTACTTAATCTGTCATTTCAACAAAGGTTGCATTTTAATACAAATAGATAAATGTTTGTGTTTCCAAGGGAAGCTTTCTTATAGAGAGCAATTTAAAAGGAGATGATTGAAATTTTGTTCATATTTATGTGATTTTGTTGCTACAATGATATGTGTCTCCTATATCTTATAGTTTTAAAATACTGAAACAATATTTAGAAGCTACACAGCTTCTAATGAAAAAATTTAATGGGTTTTAACTTTTGGTAAAAATATAAAAATGCAACATTTTAGTTTGAAAGAATTGTCCAGCATCAAGGAAAATGGAAATTTACTATCTGTAGTTCAATAAAAATCAATGTAATTGGAACATGAGGTTGAAATTTATAATAGTATAATAACTGCTATCAATGATGTATTTTTAATTTTTACATATGTATTTTTGTTAATCTATCATAGTCATTAAATACAAATATTATACAAAAATTAACAACTATGCAGAATATTTCTAAATTAATGTATTACAAATCAGTAAACTCAAATTTTCAGAAATTATGAGGTAATCAATCACCATGTCTCAACAGAAATATAAACGCTCACTTTAGTGACACCAAATTTTTTGTATCATTAAAACATAATTATTTTATATCATATATTTAACCCCTTCAACTTTTTATGTTTAATATGTTTAGGTATACACATATTAGTTTGGTGATACGTATATATACACATACCAAACTAATATGTGTATACATAAACTAATATGTGTATACCTAAACATATTAAACATATATATGACATATTGAATTAAACATATATATATAACATATTGAATATATGTTAACTTATTGAAGTTGTGAGCATATATATGTATGTTAATACATTCAATAAGCTAACATATATTGAGATTTAAAATTTAAAATCTTTTTATAAATGCAATGCATAATCCATGAAGTTGACACATCACTGGAATAAACATGTAAGAATTTCCACAAATAAATAATATTTAATACTCTGCAATAGAATATTTTTAAACATTCATTTGCTATTATATTGACTGATTTCCTTTACACATCCTAAGTGGTCATTTGGAAGCCATTTCCTCCTGAAGTTGACTTAAAAATGGCTTTTATGGCCTGGCGTGGGGTCTCATGCCAGTAATCCCAGGACTTTGGGGGGCTGAGGTAGGAGGATTACCAGAGGTTAGGAGTTCAAGAGCAGCCTAGTCAACATGGTGAAACCCTGTCTCTACTAAAAATACAAAGCTAAGATGGGCATGGTGGCAGACACTTGTAATCCCAGCTACTTGGGAGGCTGAGGCAGGAGAACCACTTGCACTCAAGAGGTGGAGGTTGCAGTGAATCAAGATCAGGCCACTGCACTCCCAGCCTGGGTGACAGAGCAAGACTCTGTATCAAAAAAAATAAAAAATAAAAATAAGATTTTTACTAGTAAGTCTGTTTGTTTTATGTTTCAAATGTTTTCATGAGTTCACCACAATGAATGCCTTGGGCTATTAAGATGTTGGGCCCAGATTACTGCCAGAACCTTCTAACCAGTGTCCCTATCAATTGTTGTAGGCTTTGAATGCTACCAAAATATTTTCAAACAGTAACTCTATACTTAAACCTCTTCAGTGTTTTTTCTTACTCTCAAAATAAAATCCCACCTCATTAGCCTGAGACAAAGCTCCCTCATGGCTGGGCACTGGTCCCCTCATCCTCCGTTGGACCTTCTGCACACCCACATGTGTGCCACAGCCTCTGCACTGTTGCACCTGCAGTTTCCGCTTCTAGAAACCTTGTTTTCCATCCAAATGACATCTAACAGCTTCTTTCTCAATCTACAATCCTACCTTATTATATATCTGACAGTTATTCATCCTGTGTTTCATTTGGTTAAGCTCCTGCATCAATATTTATCATCTCATTTATTGTATTTTAAAATAAGTTATATTGTTGGCAGGAACACCTAGGCAAGATGTTGCACAGAAACCCTGAAATGTGTAAATTCCCTGAATTCACCCAAGGAAATGGAATAAAATAAAAGAACACACACGTCTTTGGGATGCGGGAGGAAAGTAGAGTACCAGCAGAAAGCACACACAGACAGGACATACAAACTCTACACTGACAGTACTGGGTGAGTAATCATTTCTTTTTTCTTATGAAGTTTGCAGGACAATGATGTTATACAGGGACCTGCTGTCAAACAATAAATTGTTCTTTAGTCTTCCCAACTTTTCACATATTTGTCTTATTTCTTCAAGTACAGTTTTGCACTAATAAGATTTATATTTCCGTAATGTACAGAACACTGTACTAGATCCTGCAATCTTGAATTCATAGTCCTGGTTAGCTGTTAATTTTTGACTAAGGCGATTATTGAAATAAGAAAACTGAATTTCATTGTTTCTTATATAATTCTCAGACTTCTACTGGAAGGACATGTGTGTCTTTAAAAATAAGATATTACCTAATTGTATATAAATATATTTTACAGGTTATGGCATTTTGGATTAAACCTCTTAATTAGTCTTCACCCACCATTTTTGACCCACACCATTTTTATCAAGAATTTTCAAAAATGGTCATGAATAATGATATATCTCTGAATCTTGAGGTTCATATATTAGAATAAAAGTTTAAAAATATGTTTTATGAATTGCTCTGTCATTCATACCAAACTGGAAGTACCTTAAGGGCATAGTCCTTTGCTAATTTGTCTTCGTATTTTCATAACACATAAGCAAACTACCTTATAGCATTCTTTAAAGCATTTTAAAGCATTCTTTAAAAATACTTATTGAATAAAAGAAATAAAATGAACAATTATTTTGATTTCTTGCACTGTCCACACTGAAAAGACAAAAATTTCTGAAGTTCTCAATTCAGAAACATAAGTTCAGTTTTATGATAAATATTCAAAGTAAAACTAGAAAAATAATTTCCTATTCTCAAGCTTCTAGGCTCATTTTTATCAGATAAAGACAGACTACATTTCGTAAAGGATATAAGAAAATAGAAGAATGGAGGATCAGATATTAGAGGTTACAGATAATCAAGATAACATATGAGATAAACATTTCACTCAACCCTAAAAGAGGTGAATATTTAAAATAGTTAGCTTTTTACATTATCTTAAGAGTTTCTCTTTCTTATTTCTATTGCAATTTATTGTACATGTAGATTGTAATTTCAGGTATATTTTTAAAAACACAATCTAAAAGTTCGCAGTTTAATTTCCAACCTCCTTTCCTGCTGCTACTCCTGTCTGTTCTGAATGTGAGTGATGATGTGGAGCCTCCGCGGCATCATTATCTTATGTAGTTTGTATGCATAAAGCAGATGTAATCTCAGATGATCAGGCAGCTATTACTCCTATGAGGAAATGTCAACAATAAACAATTAATCGTATTTCAGTTCCTCCAGTTAGTCATTTATAGAAGATTTAACAATACTGTTCATGGACATTCCATTGATTTGTATTTTGTGGCTAATTTATCTTTGCTTTGGTATGACTGGAGATAATATAGAGCATTTATTTCCTTTTTCTTTTCTTGCAGCAAGTTATCATGTACTAGACTTGCTTTTTTTTTTTTTTTAACCTTCCTTATGATGTTATTGGATTTATTTATGAAGTCCAGCATTGATAAGTACGTGAAAATTTTGATTATTTTTATCCCATAGAGGCAGTTACCAGAATACAGAAGTGGGATCCTTATTCAATAAGTAAAAGAAAGCTCTAGTGCCCTTGAAGTTCTCTTTTTAGATGGTCGTAGTTGCCCCTCATAACACAGAGCACAAAGGCTTCAAAGAAATGCAGCTTCCCTGCCTTTGCTTGTTTTCTCAACACACACAAAGGTACTGCAGAGATTTAAGATTGCCCAGTTACCTTTCTAAAATCTATCACAGTCTAAAAGTATTCTGCGACCAAGAAAATTAGGGCTACCAAAACCTTAATAGAGATGGGGCTCAACGAATGTATTATGATTTTTATTTGCAAATATACTCCCTTCAGAAAATAAACAGCCTAAGGATGGGGAGGTGAAGAGTTATTTGTGAAAATATTTTAAAATTTTTGTTGTTGCTGTTGTTAATAGTGAAGACAGCATCTGGAAATAAATAGAAATGCCTTAGTTAAGTAAATAAGGAAAAATCACTCTTTGTGTGTGTGTGTTTCTGTGTGTGTGTATGTGTGTGTGTGTGCTCTCACCTAGAAAGCAACCTGATCTTCACTGTTTAAGACTCAGTTTAAACTTAAAAACAACTTGGTGGAAGGTTCTCACTTAATGCCTATCATATTAAGTATTTTCAATAAATGATAATATCCATATATATTCATGATAAAAACAGAAGAAGCAAAAAAAAAAAAAACAATTCACTTCCTACTTAAATGATAACTTAAATTTTGGGAGTTTCATTTGGTATTCACTGCTTTTCCTTTATTGCAAAGTACACTTCTTAGTATTCCCAAAGAAACCCAAGATTTGCATATAAATCTAATTGTGTGTATTCATGCAAAACTTTTCAATTCATGACAAACTATCCATAGATACCAAAATTAATTTGTGAGTGAAGAGTCATTGTGTTCAGAGATAGAAAGTGTCAAGCTTTCTGCTCTTCCTTACTTTCCTGCTACTTAGCTGTCCACAGCATTGACTTATGAGAAGTGCTAAACATTTACCTAAGAAAAGAGCTACACATCTGACACAGATGTATATATGAACCTGTTATTGTATATCTGTGTACTTTTGCATATGCCTTCATTTAATTATTGAAGGGAAATATAAACTTTCCTATATTGTAAAGAGATTGAATCAAATAAAAAGTCATTTAAATTTTGTGATACTTTGTGATACTTGGAAATTATTTTATTACTTGTAGCATGTAGTAATTTGTGAAGCCATTTAATTCAATGGAATCTTATATGTAATACAATAAAAGTTTAGTATTTTGTCAGCAACTTCTCCATTTCCCACTAACTGCCTGTAATGGTGAAATTCCAAGGCTCAGTGATAGACTTCACACTATTTCTATAGTTGAAATTACGAGGAATACAAACCAAATCAAGAAATGCAAAAGGAAAAGGGTTTGAAAAAGTATTTGCTGATACAATGGGACAATAATATCAAAAGTGGAAAATGGAATTTTACTATTAAACACATAACAGAAAAACTTTTTATTTTTATTTTTATTTTTCCCTAGAGTTAGAGTCTCACTCTGTCACCCAGGCTGGAGTGTGGTGGTGTGATCACGGCTTGTTATGATCTTGAACTTTTGGGCTCAAGTGATCCTCCTGCCTCAGCCTCCTGAGTAGCTGGGACCATAGGCCATGCACTATTACCACTGGATTTTTTTTTTTTTTTTTTTTTTTTTTAATAGAGATGAGGTCTTGCTATGCTGCTCAGGCTAGCCTCAAATTTCTGGCCTTAAGTATTTCCCCAGTCTCAGCCTTCTAAAGTACTGTGATTGCAGGAATGTGCCACCATGCTGGCCCAACAGAAAAACTTTAAAGTCATCAATTATTACATTATGTTTATATCTTTATCAAAGCCACTATTTAGGCCCATAACTATCATTATGGGGGAAGAAAAGATAAGTTAAGACTACAATCCTGTCTAAAGCTTAAGTATTAGAGGTGATGTCCTTAGCAGCGTTTTATCTATTATATTCTCCTTATCTTCTTGTAGAGATTTTTCAGGCTGTGTAGCGATATTATTCATAATGCCATATTTATAAGACATGATTTTATTCATTGTAATGTAGTTGGTGACATAAACATGGAGGAAAAGAAGATTTTGTGCTTGGCCCAAAAGTTCAGATGAAAGTTTTAAAAATACTACTTGACTTTTTCTGGGATTCCAATTTTTTAAAAGAGTTTAAATTTATTCAATTCAAATGAGACAAAAAAATTAAGATTTAGGAACCATTATTGTTAACAAAAGTCAGAAATTATGTCTTCAATTATTCTTTGGTAATGAGTCACCTTGGTGGATTCGTATCTGAACAACTGTAAATAATCCTGCAATGAACACGAGAGTGCAGATATCTATGCTGAGATAAGAGAATCACTTGAACCTGGGAGGAGGATGTTGTAGCGAGCCAAGATAGTGCCATTGCATTCGAGCCTGGGCAACAGAGCAAAACTTCCTCTCAGAAAAGAAACCAAAAAACAAACAAAGAAAAAACAAGCTAATGATTTCATTTCCTTTGAATATATGCTCCTATGATGGGATTCCTGGATTATACGGCAGTTCTGTTTTTAAGGAACCTCTGTACTGTTTTCCATAATGACTGTACAGATTGTATTCCCACCAACAGTGTAAAAGTTTCCCTTTCCTCACATCCTCTCCAACACTTACTTGTTTTATCTGATATGGTTTGGCTGTGTCCCCACTCAACTCTCAACTTAAATTGTATCTCACAGAATTCCCACGTGTTGTGGGATGGGCTTGGGGGAGGTAATGGAATCATGGGGCCAGTCTTTTCCATGCTATTCTCGTGATAGTGAGTAAGTCTTATAGGATCTGAATGGGTTTATCAGGGGATTCCATGTTTGCTTCTTGCTTATCTGTCTCTTGCTGTCACCATGAAAGAAATGCCTTTCACCTCCCGCCATGATTTCAACGTTGCCCCAGCCATGTGGGACTGTAAGTCCAATTAAACCACTTCTTCATCCCAGTTTCTTGTATGTCTTTATCAGTAGTGTGAAAACGGACTAATACATTACCTTGATAGGTAAATTATAAAAAAAAAAAAAACTCTAAAATAATTATGTCACCACATAAAATTTTGAATAATATTTGAAAATGCCCTGAAGAATATATACTACTACCTGATGTCTATATGATAAGAAGTTATTTTCAAACATGAACAGGAGCATAGGAGTCTTGCTGTTAATTGCAAAGACACTGAAGTACATGTACATTTTAAAGATGTAGAGAAAATAAAATGAATAGATGTTTATTTTATGCACATCGGTGTTCGCCCTAACCCAGGTGACATATATACATTCAAGGATAATATTTGCTTTTTGAAATTCAAAATGATAGCCACTTCTTAAATGTTACTTGTCCAGATAACCTCTTTATGTGACAGTTGCATAAAACTAAATTTTCTATTATTGAAGTCACTGAGAGTTCTCTTCCTAGAAATGTGACCACAAATTGATTTACTCTAATATTGTTGATTTTATTATTTAGTTATGAGGCCTCTCATGAGCATTAGTGAATGACTTCAGAGTTTGTAGATGGAAAAATAATTATTTACTAAATGTAATCCATTGGTTTCCAAACGTTTACTTTTCTTATAAATAACCGTCCCATAAATATATCAAGATACCATGACAACTCATGTATTTTTGTCATGTTCTTAATCTGGACATTATTAAGACTATATACAACCTAAGTCCAAATTGCCTTACAGTGATCCTATGAAGTTTGATGAAAATGTCATGTTTATACTAATTAGATTTCTATTGAAAATCTTACCATTTTATTTCAAGGAGAGAAGAATGAAAATCCTAATATCTCAGTTTTTGAAAGTAAGTGGGTTTTAATACATACTTTACCATTTTTTTAACAACTTTGTTTTATAATCAATAAGAATAGTTTAAAAGAGTATTATATAATGATACTCATCCAATAAATAAACTGTCATCGTAATTGGAATGACAAATCACAAGGATACACTTCCCTTGGAAGTTCACACATTAACCAGAAATATCACCTGATTAATAGGAATTTCAGAAGGTTTTGAAATGCATTGAAACACAGTTGAACTTTTTTTTTTCTGAAATGGCTTGATTTATCAGAAACCAGGTAAATATTTAATATATCAAAAATTTAGTACTGTATATGCATTTTTCAAAAAGGTATAGCATACATATATTAATAATATGCATAATGATGTAATCAAGTTACAAAATTAAAAATAGTTCATCTATTTGCTTTATTATGGACTAAAACAATCATAAATACACACAAACTCACATACACAGAAAAAGAAAAAGAAAAACAATGTTTACCTAAGCCACTGCTAAGAATAGAACCACAAAAATAATAAACCTATCAGAATAATTCTGTTTTATTTTAACCAAGTTGGAAATTAACATCAGGGTTTGTATAATTTAGTAAAAGAAAATTGATTATTGTTATAATTAAAAATAACTACAATAAATCTTGCTTCACTCTGTGGAGAACAGTGTAATGACTGTTCTCAGTGTAATATTCAAGTTCTGCCTTTGAGAAATTTGCGGTCTAGGAAGTAAGAAACAACAATATAACAAACTGAAGAATGAGCAGAAATGGAAAAAAATCATCAGGCCTTAAAAAATAAACATAAGAAGAGGTAATTAATGTAGGAAAAAGCATTGTAAAAGCCAGAAGTTTCCTCCCACCGCTAGGAATTATGACAGTGGTAATAAAACTTTTGTAATGTATTCCAAAAGAAATCACTTAAAAATCCCAATTTAGATTTGAAACTAGTATGTTGTTCTTGACAGAAGTAGCTTCCCTGAGGGAAATTAGATAAAGAAAACATGGCTTTTCTGCCACAATAAAAGTAAGGGTGAATATAAAAACCTAGAATGAAATGTATACTGGAATGTGTATAGTACATTGAAAGTAAGTTTTGAGAAGTGGGTTGACATAGGTTTTTGCCTTTGAAATGGGGAGATTTTATTAAATTCCTATGTTTTAATTTTTCAGCTTCAACGACTATTCAAAATAAACTTATTGTTACATGAACACCATATGTAAAAGAAGAAGAATTGTTAAAAGGAGTAAACATTAAACCCCAAATTATTTTATTAAGCCATATCAATATATAATAAAATGTCTCAATGCACATTATTCTATTTAATAGAGTTATTTCTTTCCAAATTATTTGTAGTTGGGGATTTTAAACATGCTTAACGACCTGAAATGTTAAACTATCACATAAAATTAGGCCAGTAATTCACAGTGTAAGTGAAAAATAAGGATAAACTATTACATTACTATCTAACATAATTAACTGGTTGTTTAGATCCTCTATGGTTAAAATCATGGAATAAATACATCAACAGTTTATGTTGTCAAAAAATTGGACCATTATTCTACCTGTTACTTGTAATAGAAATATATATTCTAGAACTAATAAGGAACCTCTTTTCTCTTCTTAGAATCATTTTTTTAAAGTAACCACTTTACACAAAAGGGGCTTTCTTGTTCTTACAGTTTCTAGACTTTTTTTTCTATTTCAAATGGAAATAACAGAATATTTCCAGACACAGTTGGCAAATTAATTTTTTTTTTTTTTTTGAGACGGAGTTTCGCTCTTGTTACCCAGGCTGGAGTGCAATGGCGCGATCTCGGCTCACCGCAACCTCCGCCTCCTGGGTTCAGGCAATTCTCCTGCCTCAGCCTCCTGAGTAGCTGGGATTACAGGCACGTGCCACCATGCCCAGCTAATTTTTTGTAGTTTTAGTAGAGACGGGGTTTCACCATGTTGACCAGGATGGTCTCGATCTCTTGACCTCGTGATCCACCCGCCTCGGCCTCCCAAAGTGCTGGGATTACAGGCGTGAGCCACCGCGCCCAGCCCAGCAAATTACTTTTTAAAAAAGCTCTTCCAGATTCAGTTTGTTGATGTTTTTGTTTGTTTAATCTGCTGCCTTAATTGTAAGAGGCATAAGACACAAACTAATATATTTTAGAACACATGTGAACCATCATAGTGTGTATAATTGGGTAAGTACACTTATGAATTTGTTTGTATGCAAACAATGTGTTATAGTGATCATTGAAAACAGATAGAGATTTGGCTTTACTTTGTGGTACTATTTCCCTATATTGTAATCCAAGTATAATATATATATTTTAAAAATGCCTCTGAGAGGGAGGGGAACATTACCCACCAAATGCCTGGGGCTGGGGGCTAAGGGAGGAACAGCAGGGGTGGTGATATGGGGAATGGATAGCATTAGGAGAAATACCTAATGTAGATGACGGGGTGATGGATGCAGCAAGCCACCACATGACATGTGTATACTTATGTAACAAACCTACATGATCTGCACATTTACCCCAGAATGTAAAGTAAAATAATAATTTAAAAAAATGCCTCTGTGAAGAGGGTCAGACTCAAAGGGACTAGAAGTAAGCACAATCACACCTTTTTTATCCCCTAAATCACCTTATTCAGATAAATCCTGACAAAACAACTGTTTGTTAGAATGGCTGTGATGAATGACATGTTTTACATTGTTTTTTTCAATTCTAAACATAATCACAATAAAAATATTCTTTATATAACTTCTTGGAATTAATTAACCATCTATAATTTCCCAAAGGGCGGGATCTTGTTTGTGGGTTAAGAGTGTCATTATTTTGAGTAACTATTCCACTAATAATCTATAAATCTTAATCTCAGGCCAATTAATTTTAATGTACTTCAATTTCCAGGTATATTCTCTCTTGTAATGCAAAACAATATTATTTTCCAGAATTACCTATTTAAGCAGTACTTATTGCCTGACTATGTTAGATTATACAAAAATTAAACAAATTATTTTCGCACATTTTCTAACATATAAGGTAGATAGCATTTTGAATGTTGAAATCAGTAATAGTCAGGGTTCTCTAGAGGGACAGGACTAATAGGATAGATGTATATATAAAAGGGAGTTTATTAAGGAGTAGTGACTCACAGCGTCACACAGTGAAATCCTACAATAGGCAGTCTGCAAGTTGAGGAGCAAGGAAGCTAGTTTGAGTCCCAAAACCTCAAAATTAGGTAATTCAACAGTGCAGCCTTCAATCTGTATTTGAAGGCCCAAGAGCCCTCCGGCAAATCAATGTTATAAGTCTGGGAGTCCAAAAGCTGAAGAGCTTGGAGTCCAATGTTCAAAGGCAGGAAGCACCCAGCACAGGAGAAAAATGAAGGCCAGAAGACTCAGCAAGTCTGGTCCATCCAACTTCTTCTGTCTGCTTTGGAACAAAACTTTGCATCCTTCAAACCAATCAAGTTGACACTCAACATTAACCACCACAGTATCACATAATTCATTATTATATTTTCTTGGGAATGCTTAGTCATTTTTCAAATATATCAATTTAATGTTTTTCCTTTTAGGTATGTTATAGTGCCATTTGAGAAATTATACTCAAGTAATCATTATAATATTTTTTGAATATTTAAAAGAAAAAAGCAAATTTAAAATTTATAAATTTATAGTGCTTTCATGCTTTTTAATAGATTACCTTTGATTAATCCTATAATACCATTTAAAAAAGAGATTATACAATAAAACAATTCAGGGTAAACCACATCTATATTATCATAGGTTGTATCTTATCCTACTATTGTCTATTCTATGATGAGTAATTATCCTCGTCGTTCATATAACCAGTAAAGTAATTCAGAGCTTATAAAGGATTGCTTTTATTATAGTTCTGTAAATGCATCAGGTGATTATATATTGTCCTTTTTACATTTAAAAGTCATTTTTCAAAATGCTTACGTTTCAGAATTTATCTTACGCTGTTTAAATCTTTCAATATTGAAAACAGGTATTTAAAAAAGATAACACTTTTGTCTCCCTTTGACTTTTAGTCTCTTATACTCTATAATTATTTAAGTTATTTATTCACCGTGATATTTTATTTCCCAAGAAATATGTGTAATTCTCTGTTTTTCAGTTCATTCTATGTTATAGTATTATTAAATCAATAGAAATTTTAAAATATTTTATGGCTACTGAGTTTAGAATTCTGAGAGTCACATTATTTTTTGATGAAAATTTGATATTGACAAATTACCAAAGGTTTCTTTCACTTTCTGGAAAATATTTTCCCTTATGACAGATACCAATTTTTAAAACTTTGGCTAAAATTTATTTTCTAATTTAGATCCTGGAAGACTTTTTACTTTTTTAAATAACTGAAACAAATTTTCTTCTCTCACTCTCTCTCTCTGTATATGAAGGTAACATATAATATTATCTCAAATATTATAAATTATCCCAACTTGCATGATCAATATTAATGTCTATATTATGGCTGCAGGTGGCCTTCTGCTCCTGTCAATGGGTTTTTAAAGTGAGTTTCCTTCTAACTTATACCCTCTCTTTGTGAAACACTTATTTTTATTTTACCTAACTCAAAAAAAAGTCTCACAGTTAATTACTCTTAAAAGCTCTAGTAAAATTTGTCAAATCAAAATCAAAGCTGTTGCCAAGTAAACCATTAGTGATTATTTTCATCTCACTGTCCTTCATTATTCAGATATAAGCTGCAGTCAAATTCTTATATTTAAAACGTTCATTTTAGTGAGTTTTATTTCTCCCAAAAGTATTATACAATTGCAAGGGGTTCTCTGTAAATATTTGACAGAAACATCTCAACTTTCTTGAAAAATGTTTGAACTATCCTAAAGTGAAATAATAACTCTCTCTAATGAGTTTGGAAGGAGAAGAAACTTGCTAGACTTATTAAAGAACATCATTTAGTTATTATACATAAAATAACTTCCATGAGGAAAATGTCACACATATACATCATGGAATACTATGCAGCCATAAAAAGAATGAGACTGATGCCCTTTGCAGCAACATGGATAGAGCTGAAGGCCATTATCCTAAGTGAACTAACATAGGAACAGAAAACCAGCACTGCTTATTTTCAATTACAAGTGGAATCTAAACATTGGGTACACATGGACAAAAAGAAAGGGAACAATAGGCACTGAGGCCTACTTGAGGGTGGAGGGTGAGAGGAGGGTTTGAAAAATTACCTGTCAGGCACTATGTGTTTTATATTTGAGTAATGAAATAATTTGTACATCAAACTTCCATGATACACAATTTATCTATATAACAAAAATGCACCTGTAACTCTGAAAATAAAATAAAAGTCTAAAATAATAACTTCTATGAAGATATAGAGAGCAAGATACTAAAAAATAAATTATATTGAAGTCTGTCTGCCATTCATTCTTTAATTGGGTTTTCCAGTTATTTTCATGTCTCTATTAGCCAAGACCAAATAGAATTCTGTTGCTGAATAGAATTACATGAGAAATAAGACATATGAGATAAAAGCTGATTCATAATGGTAAAAATTATGATTTAAAAGAAAAAAATTCTAATTTGAAAGATAACTATTGATGAAAATGATAGCATAATATTCTTGTGTGCTTGGTACCCAAAACTATTCTAAGTGGCTTACATGTATTAATTCATTCAAATTTCTCAATAATCTAATGAGGAAAGTACAATTTTGTGTCTATTTTATTATTGAGATGAATGAGGCACAAAGAGGCTAACCTAAGGTAACAAAGTTAGATGTGGTAGAGCTGTGACAGGAAATTACCTAGTTCCACTGAATTGCCTCCACTCATACTGAGCTACACTGTCCATGATAAAAAAAAATTGTTAATTATTTTTATGACATGCGTAAAAAGAATTCCTTAAGACAGGAACAGTTAGCTATGGAAAGTCAAGAATTTGCTTGCATTGTGGAAAGACTGGAATAAAATAAAGAGTAAAGCACATTAAGCAATGGGAACTAGAAGAGGTGAGGGTGGCTTCAAATGGCTGATTAGAGTCATCTGGCATTCACTTCCTCCACAGCATAGGACTGAAACAGCAAATAGACAGTCACACATTAAACAGAGCATCAGAGAAAACACTAGAACCCAGCACGTAAGTGCAAGGAAACCACATGACACATGAAAGAAGATAGTAAAGCAGCTGGCCTAGCTATGATCAGTTAGAAACCAGAAGAAACTACTCACTGCAGGGAAAATGTAAGTGAGAGGTTCCCCAACCATCAGCTTTCCCACTGTGAACTCCTGTAATTTTAGCTACAGGAGAGTCCCTGGGCTGTCATGGGTCCTGCAACTACTACAGGGAACTACCTGGAGTCCATGTGATAATATTTTTTTCAGGCAGGTAACTCAAATTGGGTGTCACACATACTCTGAGACCTAAGCAACTACATTATGGCACCATTTTGGGAGCCCAACTCACACCAGACTACATCTTGTCTTAGGGTACCACAGCCTCTGCATCTCCACATCCATAGGATCCCATTAACATGCTCCAGTGTCCACCTAAGGGTTACATATCATGACACTAGCTGGGCCCAGAGTTGCATGGTCCTAAGATATGATCAGCTCCTCAGCTCTCTAGTCTACATAGTGTCCTACATCCCAGGAAGTAGGCAGTGTAGCACACCAGGGAGAGTGCCCCTGGGACAAAGTGTGCTGAAGCATAAACACCCCATAGCCTGATAACAGCCTGCTGAGGTTGCTTCCACTGACAGAAGCAGAGCTACTGTACACCTATAAATGCATTCAGTGGGGCTGGGAACTGGCCTGTCCAATTGCTGCCCCACGGTCTGAGAAGAGGCCCACCATGCCCGACATTGTCACCTGGGCCTACGCTTGCCTTCTTGGGGCCTGAGTATGGGCCCAATCCTCTATTTTGCTGCCCACAAATGTCTTTTAGGAGACCAGGATCTAACCAGTCCAGCCTGGTGCTGCCATTGCCACTGGTACGTGCCTATGAATGCCACCTTGGAGGCTGGGGGCGGGCTCACCCAACCTGCTGCTGCCACTGCTGGAGCCCACACATGCCAAATAGGTGCCTGAGGGTTGGCCTGCTGCTGAGAATGATACTGCTCATGCTATGTATGCCATAACCTATAAATGCACATCAAGGAACTAGAAAACAAAGAATAAATCAAATCTAATAATAATAGAATAACATAAATAATAAAGATTAAAGCAAAAATAATACCAAAACCTGGCAGAGACTCAACAGGAAAAGAAAACTTCAGGCCAATATCCATGATGAATATAGATGTAAAAATCTTCAATAAAATACTGGCAAACCTATTGCAACAGCACATCAAAAAGCTTATCCATCGTGATCTAGTAGGCTTTATCCCGGGGATGGAAGGCTGGTTCAACATATGCAAGGCTATAAATGCAATTCACCACATCAACGGAACCAAAGACCAAAATCACAAGATTATCTCAATAGATGCAGAGAAGGCCTTTGACAAAATTCAACAATGCTTTATACTAAAAACTCTCAATAAACTAGGTATGGATGTAACGTATCTCAAAATAATTAAAGTAATTTACAACAAACCCACAACTAATATCATACTGAATGGGAAAAAATTGGAAGCATTCCCTTTGAAATCTGGCACTAGACAAGAATGCCCTGTGTCACCACTCCTATTCAATATAGTATTGGAAGTTCTAGCCAGAACAATCAGGCAAGAGAAAGAAATAAAGTGTATTCAATTAGGAAAAGAGGAAGTCAAATTGTCTCTATTTGCAGACGACATGATTGTATATTTTGAAGACCCCATCGTCTCAGCCCAAAATCTCATGAAACTGATAAGCAACTTCAGCAAAGTCTACGCATACAAAATCAGCGTGCAGAAACCACAAATATTCCTATACGCCAATTACAGACAAATGAGAGCCAAATCAAGAATGAACTGCCATTCACAATTGCTACAAAGACAATAAAATATCTAAGAATACAACTAACAAATGATGTAAACAACCTCTTTAAGGAGAACTGCAAACCACTGCTCAAGGAAATAAGAGAGGACAAAAACGGATGGAAAAATATACCATGCTCATGGTTAGGAAGAATTAATATTGTGAAAATGGCCATACTGTCCAAAGTAATTATAGATTCAACACTACCCCCATCAAGCTACCTGTAACCCTGTTCACAGAAGTGGAGAACTGCCTTAAACTTCATATGGAACCAAACAGAGCCTGCATAGCCAAGTCAATTCTAAGCAAAAAGAACAAAGCTGGAGGCATCACGCTACCTGACTTCAAACTATGCTACGAGACTACAGTAAGCAAAACACTATAGTACTGGTATGAAAACAGAGATATAGACCAATGGAAAAGAACAGAGGCCTCGGAGGCAGTGCCACACATCTACAACCATCAGATATTTGATAAACCTGACAAAAAAAAATCAATGGGGAAAGGATTCCCTTTTAATAAATGGTGTTAGGAAAACTGGCTAGCAGTGTGCAGAAAGCAGAAACTGGACCCCTTCCTGACACCTTACACTAAAAGTAACTCCAGATGGATTAAAGACTAAACATAACACCTAACATCATTAAAACCCTAGAAGAAAACCTAGTCAAAACCATTCAGGACATAGGAATAGGCAAGGACTTCATGACTAAAACACCAAAAGCATTGGCAACAAAAGCCAAAATAGATATATGGGATCTAATTAAACTACAGAGCTTCTGCACAGCAAAAGAAACAATCATTAGAGTGAACCGGCAACCAATAGAATGGGAAAAAAATTTTGCAATCTATCCACCTGACAAAGGGCTAATATCCAGAATCTACAAAGAACTAAAACAGATTTATAAGAAAAAACAAAACAAAACAAAAATCCCACTCAAAAGTGGGTGAAGGATATGAACAGACACTTTTCAAAAGAAGACATATATGAGGCCAACAAGCATATGAAAAAATGCTCATCATCACTGGTCACTAGAGAAATGCAAATCAAAACCATATTGAGATACCATCTCATGCCAGATAGAATGGCTATCATTAAAAAATCTGGAGGCAACAGATGCTAGAGAGGATGTGGAGAAACAGGAATACTTTTACACGGTTGCTGGGAGTGTAAATTAGTTCAATAATTGTGGAAGACAGTGTGGTGCTTTCTCAAGAATCTAGAAATAGAAATTCCATTTGACCCAGCAATCTCATTACTGAGTATATACCCAAAGGATTATAAATTATTCTATTATAAAAACACATTCACACATATGTTCATTGTGGCACTATTTGCAATAGCAAAGACCTGAAACCAAACCAAATGCCTGTTGGCAATAGACTGGACAAGGAAAATGTGGCACATATACACCGTGGAATACTATGCAGCCATAAAAAAATGATGAATTTGTGTCCTTTGTAGGGACATGGATGAATCCTGAAACCATCATTCTCAGCAAACTGACACAAGAACAGAAAATTAAACACTGTATGTTCTCACTCACAGGCGGGTGGTGAACAGTGAAAACACATGGGCACAGGGAGGGGAGCATCACACACTGGGGTTTGTTGTGGGGGGACTAGGGGAGGAACAGTGAGGGGTAGAGAGTTGGGGAGGGATAACATGGGGAGAAATGCCAGATACAGGTGACAGGGATGGAGGCAGCAAACCACATTGCCATGTATGTACTGTACAACAATCCTGCATGTTCTTCACATGTACCCCAGAACCTAAAGTGCAGTAAAAAAAAAAATGTATATATATATATATATATATATATATATATATTTTAAGAAGTAGGCAAAAGACTTGAATGGACACTTCTCAAAGGAAGACATACAAATGCTCAATACATTTCTTTCATGTAATATGAAAGAAAGATTAACATGCCTAATAACTGGGGAAACGGAAACTACAACTAGGAAGAGATATTAGAATGACTATTATAAAAAGATGAAAGATAAGTGCTGACAAGGATGTGTAGAAAAGGGAATACTGGAACATCATTGGTGGGAATGTAAATTAGTACCAATGTTATGGAAAATTGTACAGAGGTTTCTCAAAAAACTGCAAATTGAATTACCATATGATCCAACAATCCCACTTCTGGGTATTTACCAAAAGTTTTAACATCTATTTGCTGGAAAAATGTCTGCACTCCCATGTTCATTGAAACATTCTTTATGATAGTTAACTTATGGAATCAACTTCAGTGTCCATAAGTGGACAACTGAATAAAGAAAATGTAGGACCAGACATGGTGGCTTATGCCTTTAATCGTAGCGCTTTGGGAGGCTGACGTGGGTGGATCACTTGAGGTCAAGAGTTCAAGACCAGCCTGGCCCCATCCCTACTAAAAATACAAAAATTAGCTGGGCATGGTGGCAGGCAGCTATAATGTGGGGAAACTGGGGAGGTGATTGCCTAAGGATAAAAAATCTCAGCTAGTAGAAATATGTTATTTTTTAGTTTTATTGCAGAGTGTAGCAAACAGATACAAACCAAATTCATAAATTTCTTACATAAAAGCTATATTGAAATATCTGTAGAATGTTTCATAAATCTAGTTAGAATGATGAATTTAAATATTTTAGATATAAAGAGCATGCATTGAGTTAGAGTTTTTTTGAACTAAAATTATACTGATTAAAATATACTAAATCATAAAAAAAATCCTTAAAGTTTTGTTTTATATTTGTGGAGCTATGTAACAAATTTTTTTCTAAATTGTATATTTAGTAGATTGAATTTTTTGATGTTTAAATTTGAACTTAATTAGAGTACACTTTTTAGAGAAAAGGGGGGTCACGGCATTTTTCTTTTTTCATTTTATGTTTCTGAGGAATATTAAATAATTGACCTAGTCAGCAAGGTAGGTAGTAGGTATGAACGGGCATACTTGGATACAGGGATGTTTCCGTAGTAAACAATAATATCTGTCAAGTTTCTACCCTCAGCACATGACACTAACACATTTTTATTTTCAACATGCAATACAATATCTGACCTACGCCAGCTACCGTGTTTTGTAAGAAATTTTCTGTTTCCTTGTGATGCCTATCAATTAACAAAACTAAAATCACCAAACACATACATTTTAGTATGAATTCATATTGCTTTTATTTGTGATAAAGCATAACAAAACAGCTTAGTGCACATAGGGTATACAATAAAATCAATTTGAGAGAAGTGCAAACCTGTACTAACTTCAAACGACTACTGATATGAATTTTCTTTTTCTTATTCCTAGTCTTACTTCAGGTTTATTTTTTAAATGTCTAAACACAAATGATGTAGCAAGGGTATATATTCAGGTTTAAAGGGAAATATTTTATTCAGTATGAAATATATTTAAACCACTTGATGTGTTTTACTAATGAGTTCTTGTAGAAAATAAGATTTTAATTATTAGGAAGAAAAATTGGCAAAATGGTAGTATTTTAATATCATTTTGGCAATGGCTAGGTCAGTAACACATTATTCATTTTTACAGGAAGTACTATAAAATATAGATGTAAAAGACAAAGTCATTTATTAGTTTTCCCTTCAGCAGGACAGACTAAGTATTGTTCAACATATTTCATTCTTTTGGCAGTTTTAGTTAATTTATTTATCTAGTGCGTTTCAGCTAGAAAGCAATACCTGCTATTTTACTTTGCTACAATATTGAGAGAGAAAGCACCATGATTATTATAAAGCTATCTATTCATATTTTATAGTATATGTAGTAGAAAATTTACTTGAAACTTGAGTTGCATAGAGAAAAATGAAAATGAAAAGTCCATGAATATATTATACATAAGTGATGCATATATTTGTAGAGTAGAGCAACAAGGTTATTCAGTAGACAATTCAAGATCTAAGATTTCTGCAGTTTTCAATTGTGTGGAGGCAGAAACAAGGAGTAGTAAATTGATTTGGCATGCTGAACTCTTGGACACTGAACTGTAACAAGAAAATTGAACGTATTCTGTTTTATGCATATAAAAGAAGTACTTTCCAAGATGAGAATTCATTTATTCATTTAACCAATATGTGCAAAATGTATGCTCTATGCCAGGCAATAACCAAAAGGCAAAACAGACAAAATTTATGCCAGGTGATAAATCAAAAGGCAAAACAGACAAAAATATCTACCAGTGTAGAGCTTACCTCCTAATTGAGGGTAACAGAGCACATACATCGTTTATTAAAAGGAGATAAATGTTTAAGAAGAAAAGGAAACAGACAAGGGACTAGGAACACAGGTTGAAGTTAAGGCATGTGTGGAGAGAGTGCAATGTTGCCAATTATATTTAAGGAAGACTTTCAAAAGACCTTTTAAAATTCTACAAATGGAATCTGATGTGAATATTGTTACTGCTATCCTTAAGGCTGCCTTCTTCATCCCCTTCAGATATTGCCACTAAATCAGTTTCTTTATATTCCTTTCTGATTTCTGCCTTCCTTTTAACGTTCGTTCAAATTTCACCTTTCAATGACTCCCATACTTACAATTTTAATTCTCCACACCTACATTTAACTCCTCTCTCTCCGTATTTTCCCTTGAGTTTATTTTGTGCATTTATCATCATTTCTTGAACTATATATTTTATTGCTTAGTGTATTGTCTATCTTTCCCAAACAGAATATAAAATCCATGAAAGTAGAAATTTCTGTTTTTCCCTGATGCTATAGGTATGTCCCTTAAATAGCACTTAGAAGGTACTGACATATTTATTGAATATACGTTTGAATAATCAAACTATCATCTTTTGCATACTAATTTCCTTCACTTTTATTTCCAGTAAACTATTAACATCTTGTTTGTTTTTCCCCTAAATATCTCTTTAATCTGCACACACATCTGAATGTCTTTTAATATCAACAGACAGTGCTTTCTCATCTTGACTGCTACAATTCCCGACTGCTATTCTCAGCCTCTACGTTCACCATTTCAAATCCCTTTTCTTCACTTTAACCAAAAGAACCATATGAAATGCATATCTGTTTAATTCATTTCCATATTTAAGAATACTTATTGAGTCATGTGGTTCTTAAAGTCCCAAACCCAGCATAATATAGCTATGCCAATCTCAGACTCATGTTCTGCCATTTCCCATTATTTCTTGATATCAGGATCATACTGACATGTTTCAGTCGACTAAAGTCACAATGGTTTTTTTTTTCCCCCTTTCTTTGGACTTTTGCATATAACAAACCTACTCTTAGAAATATCTTCTCATGTAATTCCAGCACTTTGGGAGGCCGAGGCGGGTGGATCACGAGGTCAAGAGATCGAGACCATCCTGGTCAACACGGTGAAACCCCGTCTCTACTAAAAATACAAAAAATTAGCTGGGCATGGTGGTGTGTGCCTGTAATCCCAGCTACTCAGGAGGCTGAGGCAGGAGAATTGCCTGAACCCAGGAGGCAGAGGTTGCGGTGAGCCGAGATCGCGCCATTGCACTCCAGCCTGGGTAACAAGAGCGAAACTCCGTCTCAAAAAAAAAAGAAATATCTTCTCATGTTCACTCCCTCTTAGCTTCACGTCTTTTATAGCAATTCATTTTCTCAGGGAAGGTTACTCTATGCCCTAGAACTTTGGCCTGTAATATTACTCATATCCCTAAGCTTTTCATTTGTAGCCCTCATCTCATCTTATAAACATAGATTTCGGAGATTATTTTATTAATTTCTGTCTCCTCTATGGGATGTGTGCTTGATGAGAATGGAGATTATTTCTGCTATGTTCACCATTTTGTCCTTGGCACCTTGCACAGAATAGATGTTCAAAAATAAAACCAACCAAACAAACAAGCAAACAAAGATGAACAAGAAGAGCTTGGATTCTTTGCACATAGAGTGACTGATAAGAAAGGGAAAATGTGACTTGATTAACACTGGCAAAATTAAGAATGAATATCCTGTGGAGCCACTACTTTCTGATGCTGGCTCAGGTAGGCTGGCTGAATAATACTCAAATAGTAAGACCATTTGAAATAAACAAGTAAATGAAGTTTGTGAAACTTATGTAAGTCTAAACACAAAGAATATATGAATTCAATTGAGGACTTATGTATTTCTGTTATTAATTTTTTCTCTTTTCATTATGCTTGACATTTTAGAAACTGAATTTTATTACAGTCCATTAGCTTATCATTACATGCTGGTATGATGAGATTGCACTGAGATGCATAAAGTAACATTTTTTAGCATGAGCAACTAAAATTACAAGGTTGTGTGGATAGTATGTTGTAGAGATTGTTTCAATTTGGCCTTGATGTTGAGTTTGTGAGCAGGTAGCTTGTTGTGATAGAGTGAGATGAAATTGGCGCCTAATCACTGGAGAAAGTTGTAATGATGTATGAAATGAAAAATCCCTGCCCAAAGAGAATACAAACTCTCCTTTGCAATGACTGCTATGCTATTTTCCCTAAATATTTTCTCCATTCAACTGCAGAAAAATGAAAAGTCCATGGCAAAGCCAAAACTTGCAGTTTTTCAGGGAAAGAGAGACGTAAGATTCTTTGGGGGATTTGGGAAAATGAAGAAGTAGGTATCTTACTGGAAGCAAAAGTTTATTTTTCACCAAGAATATACCCCCACTTATATAAGCTCCAATAATAATAACCTAATAAAACACACATGTACACACACAGTGGATGCACACACACACCATAGAAAACTGCCTATCCTTAAAAAGAAAACACTTTGAAAGCATGTATGTGAAAACCTCAACTCTATAAAATATTTTAAGCAACTTTATGGTTTTTGCTTTATAATGCTTTGGAGAAGCCTGTGATAAGAGGAGTTCTTAAATAATTAAATTATTCATTAAACAACTATTCATTAAAACTATTATGCGTCATGTATAGTACCCATCACTGTGACACAATTGAGTAAAACATCAAATATCTCTTCTTTACTGAAATTTACATTCTAATTCTGACAATAAGGACAATAAATTATGTAACATGTTTGTAGTAAGTGTTATGGAGAATAAAATAATGTAGACGGGAATTGAAACAGTGGCATGAAAGTTTTTATCATAAGCAAGTACCCAAAGAAGTATTCACTGAGACTTTTCTGAGAAAAGTCTTGAAGGAGGCAAAGGAGCTAGTCATTTCATTATTTGCAAAAAAGTACATTTCAAGCACAGAGAAAACAAGGTAAACAGGCAAGAGAGAGTCTGAAGTATTTGGGACAGCTAATTATATAAGCATGGATATGCAAGCTGAGTCAGAGTGAAATCGGAAAAAGGGATGAGATAATTAATGGGAGGAAGCAGTCATGTAAAAACTTGTAGGTAATTATACACTTTTTTGTTTTATTCTGAAGTAGGAACACATCTCAAAGTTTGTAGCTATGGTCAGGAGTGTTTAAAGAGAAACACTCAAGCTGCTTTATGGAAGAATGAAAATAAGCCAGGAATTGTTACATTAATTTAGGAGAGTTAAAAGGACAGCTTATACCAGGATGAAAGCTGTAGAAGTGATGGTAGGAAACATAAAACACAAGAAAGAGTAAAATGAACTTACACCATTATTTTCTCTACTGAAGTGACGTTTTATTTTATTTATTTATTTATTTTTTAAATTTCAACTTTTATATACAGAGTGTACATGTGCAGGTCTGTTACATTGCACCAAGGTGAACATAGTATCCAGTGGTTTTTAAACCCATACCTGCCTCCCTTTGTCACCCCTGCAGCACTCCATAGTATGTGTTGTTCCCCTGTTTATGTTCATATATGCCCAGAGTTTATCTCCTAATTATAAGCAGAAACATGTAGTATTTGGTGTTTTGTTTCTGTGTTAATTCATTTAGGAATATGGCCTCTAGCTTTATCCATGTTGTCCTCAAAGGACATGATTTGACCCTTTTTATGGCTGTGTAGTAGCATTCCATAGTGTATATGTACCACATTTTCTTTATTTAATTCAACATTGATGGGCACCTAGGTTGATTCACGTCTTTGCGATTCAGTGTTCACTTCATTGTGAATAGAGTGGTGATGAATGTATGAGTGCATGCATCTTTTTGATAGAGTGATTTATTTTCCTTTGGGTATACACCCAGTGATGGGATTTCTGGGTAGAAGGATAGTCCTATTTTAACGTCTTTGAGAAATGGCCAAACTGCTTTTCACAATGGCTGAACTCATTCACATTCCCACCAACAATGTATACTTGTTCTCTTTTCTCTTCAGCCTCATCAGCATTTGCATTTCTCTGATGACTGGTGATGATAAACATTTTCATATGCTTGTTGGTTACTTGTGTGTCTTCTTTTGAGAAGTGTCTATTCATGCTCTTTGCCTATTTTTAGTGAGGTTATTTGTTTTTTGCTTATTGATTTGCATAAGTTCCTTATAGATTCTGGATATTAGACCTTTGTTGGATACATAGTTAGCAAATATTTTCTCCCATTTTGCAGGTTTTCTATTTACTCTGCTGGTAGGTTTTTTGTTTTGTTTTGTTTTGCTGTGCAGAAGCTCTTTCATTCAATTGGGTCCCACTTGTCTATTTCTGGTTTTGTTGTAATTGCTTTCAGGGACTTAGGCAAAAATTCTTTACCAAGGCTGATGTCAAAAAGTTTATTTACTAGGTTTTCTTCTAGGATTTCTATATTCAAACTACTTTAAATGAGTAACATAACCACAGAGAAAACGGATAAAGAAAGAAACTAATCCGGGTAAATTATAAACACAGAATTTTTGTAACATATCTTTAAACTAATGAAAAAAATTTTCAAATAATTATAAAAATTTAGTTACTGTACTAAGTTTCGCATGTCCTTTTTTTTGCAGTGGTTTGAATTAGGGACTCTGACTTAATATTCTGTGTCTTCTAGGAAGTGTGTAATAAGTATGTGTAAAGTAACTATTACTTCTAGGAAGTGTGTAATAAGTGTGTATAAAGTTTCTCATTTTTGGAGAAGGATGTTACATATACAAAAGGGGAAGGAAGGTCTAAACTAAATCTAAAGATATTAGACTGGAATTTAATTTATCAGCATAAACTCAAATATAATCATGTGGCACATAACAATGTTCAGGTCAACGATGACCAAATATATGATGGTGGTTCCATAAGATTCTAATGTTGTATTTTTACTATAGCTTTCCTATGTTTAGCCATGTTTAGATACATAAATAGTCACTACTGTGCTACAGTTATGTAAGTATTCGGTACAATATCATGTTATACAGATTTCTAGCCTATACAAGAGTAACAAGCCGTACTATGTAGCCTAGGTGTGTAGCAGGCTATTCCATTCTGTTTGTATAAGTACACTCAATCATATTTGCACAATGACAGGACCACCCAACAATGTTTTTTAGATGTTAAGGGACTATACCTGTAATGGATATAGAAATAGATGCATGTATAAACACACACATATTTCCTGTTTTTGTTGTTCCTCTGAGAAAGCATACAAACAATGACACCATGGTTGCAATGAATACCCCTGATACCTGGATGTTCATATTTAAATACAACTTGTACCTGAAACAAGAAAAATGATTCCAGGGCTGTGTAATAAAAATAAAGCATTGAGGGACTGATAGGAACATGTCAAAGAACACAGGGCTAGCTTGAAGTGGGCCTCACTGACCAAATCAATTTGAACATCTGATCAAAAATTGATGGTAATGCATTATAACCCACAGGCTAATATAAAAGTCTATAAGTCCACAGTAATATAAACACAAACTTAATTAATAGGGAAAGAAAAAATTATTTACGGTAGACTTCCAACTAATTAACCAATAAATGTAGACAACAGGATGTAGTTAATTAATCACAATTTGGCAGTCATCAGAGTTATAATTGATTCAATCAGGAATCATCAATGGAAGCTAAATACAGTAAGTAAAAGTTTAATGAGGAACCAGATGTTGATATAGTATCACAGTATCTCCCCACGAATTACTCACTAATTGCAAAGAATAAAATGGTATCTTTACAGAGGATAAACCTGGCAGGCACCCTTTGAAGCCAATGATCAAAATTAACATCACCAATAATGAGACAAAATTACATTATGTATCTTCTATTATGCATTAATAAATTCACAACATCACATATATGGCACTTGTGCCATAAATGGATAATCCAAATCAAAATGGAGAAATGTTAAGGCAAATTTTACTAAATGACCACCTCTTACTCTGAAGGTAAAGGCCATGACAGACAAAGATAGGACTAAAGAAGTATCCTGAATTGAAGGAGACTAAAGTAACCTGGCAAGGAAATGCAGTACTGTAGTTCTTGATTTTAAGAGTTATACTGTGGTTATGTCAAGACATATAATTGTTAGGAAATACACACTGAAATACTTAGAATAAAAGGCATGATGTCTGTAACTTACTCTTAGATGGTTAAAGGTTAATGAAAATAAACACTCACAGAGAAAGTTTAAGGCAAGTAAGCCAAATTTAAATAAACACCTGGATATGTTTTTTAAAAAAAGATTTTAAGAATTCCATGTACTATTCTTCCATCTTTTTTGAAGTTAGAAGTTAAATAAAAATAAAAGATTAATAAAAAATTTAATGGACTTCTTTATTCTTAAAAAAATAATAACATCTTTGCAATATTGAAGCTGCCAATATGGGAACAGTCTATTTATTGCCTCTATGTTTTTTTTTTTTTTGAAATATTGCCATTTTTTTCTACATCACAGCAAGATTTATTTACACATCCAAAAAAAGAAATAAAAATTAGTTTGTCACACTATATACATATAATGCATACAGTGTTTTATACACACATAACATCAGATTTTACACATTAAAAATATGCATAAAAATGTGAACATCTGCATAAAATAATAATTAAACAAATTAAACAAGGATGAGATAATAAAAGGATAAAATCCATTATTATTTCATCAAATTTTTATAACGGTAATACAATGCATTCATTGAGAAATATTTCTATGTCATTTAGTACAGTTTTATAGTTTTCCAGAAAGATATCTTGTTCAGACTTTATAAAGTTTTTTCAAGCAGTTTTTAGTTGTGGCTTACTTTGTAAATGGAATTTTTTAATCAAAAGTTGAATTTTGATGTTTATGTATTTTCCTTATATGTAGCTATTAAAATAAGTATGTCTTAATAAGTCTAATAGTTTTTCATTTAATAATTTTTATTTTGCAGGTGTGTGATTATATTATCTGAAACAAATGAAAATATATGTTCTATTTTTCTTCTTTTTAAAATATATTAGCAAAACATTCAGAATAATCTACCTGAATTAGATAGGAAAAATCAATTTATATTGATGAACCTAATTATAAAAACACTAATACGTATTATGACTATATATATATATATATATATATAAATATTCATAATTTTTAATGAATGAGAGGTGCATGTAACTAAGAATTTAAATTTTACCCACGCTTATATACTTATTTGTAAGGTTTCTTCTTGGAAGAAGAAGAAAAAACACTGTACTAAGTAGTCATTTTGTTATTTAGCGTATATTTGTATAGAATTTACATAAATTTGATTTACCTTTCTTAATTTTTTCTTTTGTTTGTTTTTGAGACAGCCTCACTCTGTCTCCAAGCTGGAGTTCAGTGATGTGATCTCAGCTTACCGCAAACTCTGCCTCCAGGGCTCAAGTGATTCTTCTGCCTCTGCCTCCTGTGTAGCTGGGATTACCAGCACCCACCACCATGCCCAGCTAATTTTTGTATTTTTAGTAGACATGAAGCTTCACCATGTAGGCTAGGCTGGTCTTGAATGCCTAACCTCAGGTGATCCACCCACCTCAGCCTCCCAAAATGCTGAGATTACAGGCATAATCCAGCCACCTTTCTTAAGTTTTAACATTACTTGGCATTATAAGCTTTTAAACTCTTAAACATAAATACTTCTTATTTTATGCAACATAAAGCAGGTGAGCTGATATTTACTAAGTCCTTTGTTTCTTTGAATAGGTCTTAGGACTAAATAAGTCAATGGTTATATTATCAATGTTTCTTTTGAAATAGCCATGGACTAAAAAGCAACAGCTTTTGTTCTGACAGAAAGGAGCAGGGAAAAGAAGGAAAATGAAAAGGACTGAGACTTAGTCCAGGAATAAGACGACTGGGATTGGCACATTCACCTTTTTATACGATAACCTTGAAGTCCAAACTGTCTTATAACAAACATGCTTAAGATTTCTTGGAAATATTTTCTTTCTGATAAAAACATGCAAAAATAAAGTTCTTTAAAACCCCTAAACACTTGTAGCTTAGAACTCTGATCATTTAACTTCTTGTTAAAAGCTGTTGCCGCCATCTTGGGTCCCTAAATAAAAGGACAAGGGATAATGGAAATGGGAACTTAGCACACTAATGCCTTTGAAGTACTGTATAGCCACCTCCAAATTCTGAAGTAATATAAATAAGCCGTTATTAGCCAGATATTGCCATGTTAGCAGCTGAACCAAACTTAACTGATATATACTTTTACTAGTAAACATGGCAGAGATCCAAAGCAGTGAAATTATTGTCAGATAAGGTCACTAACATGATAGCTACTTCCAGCCACAACCATCCCAAGTGGAATAAGAATACCATAAGCTGGCACTGGTAAATAAAGAATATGGGGAAGTGGGATATCAAGAAATTTGATACTTTTCAGATGCCAATTTTGAAGGTTGGCTTTGTTTTTGTTTGTTATTTGTAGACACAATGAATGTATCACTTTGATTTTAAATACTTATGTGCCAGTAGCGGAGAGTCCAAGTCAATTAATATGAGTCGATAAATAACATACTCTTCTTAATTAATTGCTCTAGCCATGTTATGAAATGTTACAGGAAATTAACCCAGTCACAGCTTCTGTGTGCACCTAATATCGTTATGAGGAAAAAGAAGAGCAAAACTAAGGAAAATATAAATACACAGGTATTTTATTAACCTTAGCACTATTGTAGCAAGAAATTGTGCTATGTTTTTAAGTAGTTACTATCTTATTTAATACCTAAACCACTTCTACTATAGGAGTTCTAGCAACTTCTAAGATGGGAAAACCGAGGGTTAGAGAGTTCATGTAATTTGTCATGGATCACACAACTAACAAGCACTAGATCAGGGTTAGGAATCTGTTCTCCACATCATCAAAGTCAGCACTTTTAACTGCCATGGTACAAAAAGTTTTCATTACATTATCTTTCTTTTCTGACCCCTGGGAAGTCCACACAAAATGTTTTCCTTGACTCTATGCTGCAAAACTGTCAAATTGAATAATGTCTTCTTTAACAACATCTTTGAGCTTGTTTATTAAATAAGCCTGCTTAAAGTCTTCAGAACTCTGCTAATTCTCAATTACTTTTCGACTTACTGTCCATAATTCAATAATAAAACCAGTTCATTAGGGCTACAGTTTGTTATTATTCTTTGGAAAAAACCAGACAGATGATACGTGTATTGCTAAATAATATTTGTCTCCAGGCCTAAAATAATTACAGACTTAGTAGAGAAAGAATCAAAGGGACAGATCTGAAGAAAGGAAGTTGTCTTTACAGGAAAACAAACAAGAAAGGAGGCAGAGGCCAGTTTCAGAAAATAGAAATAAAAAGATGACGTTAATTTTTTTTAATTGTTGAGATTATGTATATTTAAGAAAAGAAACAGCTAAACTTTTAGGGCTAGCATAGGTTCAATAAATGTGTCAGTTCTATAACGTTAGATTAGAAGAATATGTATAATATTTCATTACTTTATAAAAATATTTTGCAAATTTATCTTACTATCTATCACCCAGGAAACCAGAGAGGGTTAAATATATAGAAAGTTCTGATAAAGGAATTCATGAATTATCTCTAGGGCCTGTCATCGTCTGATTTTAGATATACTGATTTTGAAATATAAATCAATCATTGAATTCTAAGAATAGATAGCCCAATCTCTTGAATTACCTGGGACAAACAGGTTAAATTGTTTAATAAAAATTTGTGTTGATTCAAAGATTTAGGATGTAGGAAATAGCTAGTCTGGAGTTGTGGTGTGAAACAATAATAAAAAAGATACCAATAGTAATAATGTTACGCAATTTAGATAAAACTTAAGTCATATGAAAAAGATAGGATTGGTGATACTGATATAATGCTTGATGGTACTTGGTGACAAAACTAAGTGTTTTGATTAAAAAGGAATGAAATATCTGACATGTAGTCTATTGATCAGTTATTGTGAAATCTTTTTGTGAAAGAAGCAAAGGGATTTCAAATAATATAGCATTAAAGTGCGCCAACATGATGACTTTTCTGTTTTCTGTCTAGGCGAACACTGATCCTTCTGAGAAACTGCACTCTTCTAATTCTCAAATTAATAGGTCTTTGATTTTTCAATATAGTCCCTGGTTTTATGTGTGGACCAGAGGAGATATTTTTCATGAGAAGTAGATGAGAAGCAGGAGCTGTATTCTTTACATGCTTGGATTATTTCAGATCACCAAATGCTGATATAGACCATGCACATTGCCACTTATCTGTGGAACAGCCAGGCCTCCAATTTCTTGAGGTATTGCCAATTCACTCTGTCAGCTTCTCCAACTCCTGGGCTGGGTGTTTGTTTGGCTCTGTGGCGAAGGATGTCATTGTCACCATCAAGTCCCTTACATCTCAGAAGTTAGATACTCAAAGATGGTGAGAGAACAACATGGGATTCCAGTCCAACCTCATAGGTTCCATCTTATTATATCAGGTTTCAACTGATATCTGTTTTCCCATAATTAGTCATTATTTTTTCTTCCTGACTGCCTCTTCTTCTTTCTATAAATGGCTACATTACAGGCAGAAAAATAAAATTTACATAGAAAGCTTCACCAGAATAACCAATATCCAAATTGCGTAAGGGAAATATATATGCATATATGTAATCATATTTACATTAGATCATCAGATTAATATTATAATTACTATATTTGGATATATATAAATTATACTTGAATAAATTTTATATAGTTCTTCAAGAACTGTTTCTCTTATATGTTATGTTCTATTATATCCTATAACTTTTTATATTATGTTCAGAAAATAATTACAATTCTAGTTTTTAAAAAAATAATATTCTTTGACTCTTTCTGCTCTCCTATTAAGAAAACTTATTTATTTTCCAGTAACTCAAATAGATAATAAATAGAAGCCTATTTTAATTCATGGGTGCAGCATTCTTTGTTATCCTTCTTAGCCCATTATTTATGCCTGTTTTAAATTCTCTTTGTTCTAATACTATTTGGTCTTTTCCACACCATGTTGGATTCTTGTGAAGAATTTGGTGCAGCTAGGTGTGGTGGCTCATGCCTGTAATCCCATCACTTTGGGAGGCCGAGGTAGATAGGTCACTTGAGCCCAGAAGTTCAAGACCACCCGGGACCACATGGTGGAACTCTGTCTGTACAAAAAATACAATTATTAGTTGGGCATGGTGACCTGTGACTGTGGTCCCAGCTAACTAGGTGGCTGAGGTGGAAGGATCAGCTGAATCTGGGAGGTCGAGGCTGCAGTGAGTATTGAACATGCCACTGCACTCCAGCTTGTGTCTCAAAAAAATAATTATTTGGTGCTGTTTGTTCATTTCAATTACTTATTCATTTTTTCCTACATATTTAAAAATTTGTGGTTTGTTGTTTTACACTGTATATTCATTTCTCATATTTCTGATTGAGGATACCTGTTTTCATGTCAAATGGTAAGTGGGAAGCAGGAGAGACTTTGGAACAGGCAATGCGGTGGTCCTGTTTCCCTTGGTGCCTACAGTGCCTGCCATTCATCTCAGTCATGCCTTCTCAGTCATGGCTTCAGCCTTTGACTGAATGTTTCTGCTATTTAATGTTCTTTAATATGTGGCAGTCTTTTGTGAGGCAGTCCACCTGCCCCTGATTATCCCAAGTTACCTCTTCATCTCACCCTCTTTTATTTGCCACAGGTTTTGCTCCTAATCTTTCTCCCATTAATTGTCTTTTCCTTGTTTCTCCAGTGTGTAATGCATAGCGAAAGCATAGTAAATGTTCATGAAATTGAATTGGATGTGTGGAGGCAACCTTGGCTGAGCATACAACACAGACATTACTGAAAGGGTTTTTCACTTGGGACAGTATTTAAGTGGCTGATTCCTCCATGCTCTTTTGATGTTTAAAGTCTATGATTCGAATTACTGTATATTAATCTGTGTTGCTTCTGACTGTCAAGGTAATATCTTCCTTACCACTTGGTCTCTTTAAACTTTCTCGATAATTAAATTCTTAAAAAAGAACATAAATAAAGAAATGCACCCACAGAACTTCTCATTATTAATATTCTATTACTAAATTAGAAATCTGCTACTGTACCCCAAGGGGGTGATTAATTTAGCAGACTAAGAGTTTTGATTAAAAAGGAATGAAATGTCTGACACGTAGTCTATTTATCAGTTGTTATGATATTAAAATGCTGTAATCATTGTGGTGCCTAAATTAAGACTTCGCGGCCTAAATGTCACTTCATTTTGCTTCCTTTGATTTTGTGATATTTTATGGGCTTATTATCTGTGAATGTGTATGTATGTGCATGTGTGAATGGCACACATTCTTACTGATCTTCAAAGAAAAATGATGAGACAATAAAACCTTCTGACACAGTGTTCCCTCTATCTCCGTGTTTCAGGGGAGACCAAGAATATGTAGAGAATCTTACAATTCTTAATTTAGCTGATTATTTTAAAAATTCAGATGTGATTGTGAAATACATTCTATTGGTATTAAGCAGCCAAAAATATTAATTAGAAATTATAATTTAAAGTTTTGTTTTTATATGAGACTAATTCTGTTAGACACAAATATTAAAATAAAAATTATACCATATCATTAATTTCAATGTTACCTCTACTTTCAAAATAAACTACATAGGAACAAGGAAAAAATAAATATAAATTTGTAGATAGTGTGCATTCAGTAAGTATAGCCTGGTTGGATTCTTTTAAGCCTGTAGAACATGCTAAAGATTCAAGTGCTAATGAAAACATAAAATAAATGGCATACATAATTTTAAATATTAATTTTTAATTTATAAAAATATTTGCCCTATTTTAACCTTTCTCTTCCCAAATAATTTTACTGCCTATAAGAATTAAATAAAATAGTATTTCCTTATAATCTCTCTCTCTCTGTCTCTCTTTTTTTTGCCTCCCTCAGTATGGAATCACAACCAGTATTTTTTATTGATTTCCAAGAAACTTTCAACACATGACCTAAGTAAGAGTGATTGACTGGGTTGTTCTTTCTCAATCTTATTTCTAAACCACTTTTAAAGATTTAAAAGGCTCAGACCTGGAACAAGACAGGTTATATTTGGAGGAATAATGATCCAATTCTTCATCCTTCTTTCCACCCCAATTTATAGATTCAAAAATGATACCATATCTTGTGATTAAAGAACCAAGAAAGCAGTGGGATCCCAGAATAAAAGTAAGGTTATCAGAATAAAACTACACTCACTCCATCTGAAACACTATTCAACTCCTGTGGACTCCAATTTCAAAAGCTCAAGTCATTCAAAATCCCTAGGTAAAAGATGGACTGGGATATTTAAGCAGATCTTAGTGGCATGGAAGAGAAAAATATCCCAACCCCTAAAATTGCCAAAGAGGGTTTAGACAGAATGTACAAATGATCTCCCAATCAACCTAGGGCAGAAATGAAAATCATCTTTAATTATTTTCCTGTCCCCGAACAGTGAAAGTTATTTGAGGCGTGTGAAAAGCAATAATAATTAAAATAACATAACAACAATTAATACTCATCAATATCTCACCATACTGTATCAAACACCATGAAAATTAACTTCTATATATTTTATTATTCAAATTTTATAATGAGGTAGATAATATGATTGTCCTCATTTTATAGCTTTGTTGCCCTTCATAAGTAAATTATCTGCAATCAGATAACCAGAAAGTGGAAGAGGGTGTACTCCTATCACCAAAACCCAGGCTCTTAACTGCTACTAACAGTATATACAGTCTGAGTACTAGTAGCTACTAAATGTTACACGCAGACTTCTCCCCAGTATTGTGCAAATTGAACTACTAATCTGGGAATGCTCTACGATGCAAAAATCATAGACCAAATACTATGTATCAGAGAACCTTCATTGTAATTGATGTTTGGCATCTGACTTGCTTGTTTGTCTCATCTATTCAGTTTTTAGAGATGGTCTTAGATGAATGTGGTATGAGAGTGTTGAGAGCACTGCTCTTAGAATTCTAAGTACCTGAGAGGGAATCATGTCTATGCCACAAACTAGCTATATGAGATTTTTATTAGTCATTTCTCTTTCTCGGCCTTTCAGTTTCCTCACATATAAATAGCCTTCTAAATTAACCTGTAAATGTGTATGGCTTCTAGATTGTCTTTTAGATTAATCTGTATATGTATATGATAATAAATATGAGCTGTGTCATGCTGTGATTGACACAGAATATGTAATCAAATATGGTATATATATATTATTAAAGATTCCCTATTTCTGAGAATGGAAGAGAATATCAGCCACTTCATATTTTCTGCTTTATTTCTGATTCTAACTAGAATTCTAATCTAGATACTATTTATGTGTGTTTTTGTTCTCTCTCTCTCTCTCTTTTTCCTTTGAGACAAGGTCTCACACGGTAGCCCATTCTAGAGTGCAGTGGCGAGATCTGGATTTACTGCAACCTCCGCTTCCTGGGCTGAAGTGACCCTCCAATCTCGGCCTCCCCAGGAGCTTGAATTACAGGAACACACCACCACACCCAGCTAGTTTTTGTATTTTTTTTTAGGGACATTGTTTCACCATGTTGCTCAGGCTCTCAAAGTGCTGGCACTATAGGCATGAGCCACTGCATCAGACCCTGTTTTCTCTTTTAATCTTTACAAAAGGTTGGACATCAAGTTGGATAAGGAGAAAGTTGAGCCTTGGAGATTTTACTGAATGCAAATAAAAATTAAGGGCTTCCTAATCTATATCTCCTCTGTTCAGATTGGGCTTCACAGTGTTTCCTTGTGCCCAATGACCTTGTGCTACACCCCTCTGAAATATTCACCAGCATTTCAAGTCTCTCTTGAGAGTTCCCTTAGTAACTGCTGATTAAAAGAAGTTTAAAAACTTCAAACCTGGACACTGAGTATTCTAAAGACTTCCCATTTTTTGTTCCAATTTCAATCTTACTCTTCTTCTGGACAGTAAAAATGGGAAAGTCTTCAGTGGTCTAAGATATGCCATTCACTCTTAATAGACCATGTACTAGATTCACATTTAGTACTTGCCACTGGATAACGTGTCTGGACAAGTTGTTTCTCTCACTCTTTTTTTTTTTTTTTTTTGCAATATTCCCTCATTTATTCTTTTACTTTTTATCCTGTGACAATTGCTAGGCAAAATCAATAAAACTAAGTAGTTAAAAAATACAAGAAAAAGAAACAGTGTTCACAGACATGCAACAAATAAACAGATCTGAAACAAATAAAAAGAAGCAACCACCATGAGATGGTCAAGGGAAAAAAATAACTAGCTACAACATATATTATTGTCAGGTTCTGAGTTTTAGAAAATAAACTGAAATGGCTCAGGTTGGGGAGAGAGAGTTCTACTCTTTTTAGGCAAAGTTGCAAAGAGCTGGTTAAAAGTAAAGTAGCTCCATTATGCTGTCTTGATCTTGAAAGGAAGTAGGGAGTGTCTGTCTGAAAAAGATAATTTTTTCTATAAGAAGAGAGAAACTCTGACTTGAGAACACCTTTCTGTCATAGACCAGCAGAAGCTAAATGCACTCTCAAAGTAGGATTTCTGTTTTAATTCTATAATAAATGCTTTCAGGGAACTCTGGTAAATGTAGCCCCTTTTTCTTGTCACCTCAAGGTTGCCTGAGGTTTGCCGTCATTAGTGGAAATTGTACAGCTAAGCCAATGACTCCGTGTGTATTTCATGGTCTGAAGAGCTCAAAGAAAGGTAAGTTACCCTCCCTGCTCCTCTTCCTGTATAGTTATTGGGGTCTGCACTGCAAACAGTGATTGCTGGTGGTCCACTTGCATTTCTCTGCTCACTAGATTAAAACCTGGGTTGAAGCCTAGAGTGACAATAACTTTATGTTGGAACTGAACAAGAATTTAAAATCTACAAGCCTGTTGCCATTTCACGTTTATTTACTGCACGGAAAGTTTGGTATTCAGACATAGTGTGGGGATAGTGTGATAAGGGATCATGCTAACAAAGACCAGTTCTTTCAGGTATTTACATTCATATGAGACACAAAATCATACCTACAGTAGTTGTGGATTTTATGCTTGGCCTATTTTGTTTTGCTGAGTTTATTTTCTTTATCACTATGTTTCTTTTGCTAAGAGCGATGTTTCAGGGAAAGGGAACATGGATAGCCTCAAAACAGATTAGTAGACGTTTGATTGGAGATACATTCCGGGTGAAATGAAGGTAAAGTAACTTATTGTGTGTGATTGGAAACAAATAGGCAAGTGTGGCACATCAAATTATGTATGATAGCGCTAATGGGAAAGGGGGAGAAGAATGACAAGAATAGTCAGGAAAATAAAGTTGTTTCTGTCTGTAAATTGAATTACTATTTGAGTATGCAAAGAAATAAATGATATTGAATTGGACAGCACTAATATTATAGGTTCTATTCTAACTCTGCGGATAGCAGCTTATCCTTTTTTGTAAACATCATTTTTAGTTCCCCATGGAACAGATATGGAGAAATGATAGTGCTATTGTCTCATTTTTATTTGTGCCATCATCATATTGCCTTTTAAGAAGCATCATTTCTGTCCTCTGGGGTACTCTGGAGGAAAGTAATAAGAGATTACAGTAATCTCTGTTCACTGGGGCAGCAGGAAATATCTGTAACTCTTTGTCTTTCTCATATCTATTTAAAGCTCGGTGAAAAGTCTATGGATCAATGGTATGCACTTCCTTACTCAATCCTTTTTTTTGTTTGTTTGTTTGTTTGAGACGAAGTCAGGCTCTGTCACCCAGACTGGAGCGAAGTGGCTCGATCATGGCTCACTGCAGCCTCCGCCTCCTGGGTTCTTGCAACTTTCGTGTTTCAGTCTCCCTAGTAGCTGGGACTACAGAAGCATGATGCCACGCATGGCTAATGTTTTTGGATTTTTTTCGTAGAGACGGACTTTCACTGTGTTGCCCAGTCTGGTCTCAAACTCCTGACCACAGGCAATCCGCCTGCCTCAGCCTCCCAAATTGCTGGGATTACAGGCGTGAGCCACCACACCCATCAATCACTCAATTCTTATCAGTAATGCTCAAGATGGTTTCTGGACTTCATGCATTTTCATACGTTCTACCGTCATGTAATATATGGAACCAAACACCAGTGCATTTGTATCTTTACTTAGAGGATGAGCAAAGCTTTTGTTTTCATCACCATTTTAGTCTTAACATCACAGTGTCACATATTTCTGTATATTTTTGCAGGAATCTTTGAAAATGTTTTGACTTGGTATAAGAAAGGAAAGGCAGAGAAAAGATCAAGGCAGCCTGTTAAGTATCAGAGATACATTTAACTCAGTGTGTTCACTGAAATCTTTTTCTCTACATTTTTTTTTTTTTTTAAGACAGAGTTTTGCTCAGTCACCAGGTGTCAGACTGGAGTGCAGTGGTGCTATCTCGGCTTACTGTAATGTCTGCCTCCCGGATTCAAGCAATTCTCCTGCCTCAGCCTCCCGAGTAGCTGGGACTACAGGCATGCACCACCACGACCAGTTATTTTTTTGTATTTTTATAGAGGTGGGGTTTCGCCATGTTGGCCAGAATGGTCTGGATCTCTTGAGGTCATGATCCGCCCACCTCAGCCTCACAAAGTGCTGGGATTACAGGCGTGAGCCACCGTGCCGACCATTTATCTCCTTTCTCAAAAAAAAAAAAAATAGTCATCTACCTTGCACATCTCAGTTTGGTATCACTTTCATTGGAAGCTTCATGGTAAATAAGAGTTTCTTCCATTACACCCACCCCAAACCCACCCCGCACCCACCCCTGACCCAGAATCATTTTGTTTGTATTGTACATATATGTTATAAACAGAATAAATATTCTTACAGTTTGCATAGGAGATTGATACCGCATGCTGAAAAAAATATAGCAAGCAACAATGAGCCCTGTGTCTGGCATGAGATTAGAAACAGCCTCAAAAATCCCAAGAAAATGAGCCTCGGTAGAAGGCTTTATAAGAGATTCTAGCCAGAGCAATTAGGCAAAAAAAAAAAAAAACAAAAAAACAAAACAAAACAAAAAAAACAGAAAGAGTGTTCAATTAGGAAAAGAGGAAATTAAATTGTCACTATTTGCAGATGGCAAGATTGTATATTTAGAAGACCCTATCATCTCAGCTCAAAATCTCCTTAAACTATAAGCAACTTCAGCAAAGTCTCAGGATACAAAATCAATGTGCAGAAATCACAAGCATTTCTATGCACCAATAACAGACTAAGAGAGAACCAAATCATGAGCAAACTCCCATTCACAATGCTACAAAGAGAATAAAATACCTAAAAATACAACTGACCTTTTCAAGGAGAACTACAAATCACTTCTCAAGTAAATAAGAGAGGACACAAACAGATGGAGAAACATTCCGTGCTCATGGTTAGGAAGAATCAATATCGTGAAAATGGCCAAACTGCCCAAAGTAATTAAAGATTCAATGCTATCTCCATCAAGGTACCAATGACCTTCTTCTCAGAACTGGAAAAAACCACCTTAAACATCATATGGAACCAAACAGAGCCCAAGTAGCCAAATCAATCCTAAACAAAAAAGACAAAGCCAGAGGCATCACACTACCTGATTTCAAACTATACTACAAGGCTACAGTAATCAAAACAGCATACTACTGGTACCAAAACAGAGATATAGACTAATGGAACAGAAGAGAGGCCCTAGAGGCACTGCCACAGATGTACAACCATCTGATCTTTTATAGACAAAAACAACCAATGGGGAAAGGATTCCCTGTTTAATAAATGGTGTTCGGAAAACTGGCTAGCAGTGTGCAGAAAACAGAAACTGGGCCCTTTCCTGACATCTTACACTAAAATTAACTCCAGATGGATTAAAGATTTAAACATAAGACCTAACACCATAAAAACCCTAGAAGAAAACCTAGGCAAAACCATTCAGGACATAGGCATAGGCAAGGACTTCATGACTAAAACACCAAAAGCATTGGCAACAAAAGCCAAAATAGACATGTGGGATCTAATTAAACTCCAGAGCTTCTGTACAGCAAAAGAAACAATCATTAGAGTGAACCAGCAACCAATAGAATGGGAAAAACATTTTGCAATCCACCCGTCTGACAAAGGACTAATATCCAGAATCTACAAAGAACTAAAATAGATTTAAAACAAAAAACAAAAAAAACCATTCAAAAGTGGGTGAAGGATATGAACAGACACTTTTCAAAAGAAGGCATATATGAGGCCAACAGACATATGAAAAAATGCTCATCATCACTGGCCACTAGAGAAAGGCAAATCAAAACCACATTGAGATACCATCTCATGCCAGATAGAATGATGATCATTAAAATATCTGGAGACAACAGATGCTGGAGAGGACGTGGAGAAATAGGAACACTTTTACACTGTTGGTGGGAGTGTAAACTAGTTCAACCATCATGGGAGACAGTGTGGTACTTCCTCAAGGACCTAGAAATAGAAATTCCATTTGACCCAGCAAGCCCATTACTGGATATATATCCAAAGGATTATAAATTGTTCTATTATAAAGACACATGCACACGTATGTTCATTGTGGCACTGTTTACAACAGCAAAGACCTAGAACCAACCCAAATGCCTATTGACAATAGACTGGACAAGGAAAATGTGGCACATATACACCATGGAATACTATGTAGCCATAAAAAATGATGTTTGTGTCCTTTGTAGCGACATCGATGAATCTGGAAACCATCATTCTCAGCAAACTGACAAAAGAACAGAAAATCAAACACCACATGTTCTCACTCATAGGAGGGTGTGGAACAATGAGAACACATGGACACTGGGAGGGGAGCATTACACACTGGTGTCTGGTGAGGGATGGGCAAGAGAGGGACAGTGAGGAGGTGGAGAGGTTGGGGAGGAATAACATGGGAAGAAATGCCAGATATAGGTGACGGGGGAATGGAGGCAGCAAACCACATTGCCATGTATGTATCTATGCAGCAATCCTGCATGATCTGCACATGTACCCCAGAACCTAAAGTACAATAAAAAAAAAAAGAGAGATGAATGTTTCCCTTATCATGACTCAAATGATGCTGCTAAACAGAAATATGCATTCTGTGTAACTGCCAGTGCAGCTGCAGCACTCTACCTGGGATTCTGACTTCAAATGTAGATGTAATTGGTTATATCAGATAGACCCCAAAGATATAGCAACAACCCTCATTTAGTTATTCCAAAAATTTCTTAAGAGACTCCTGATAGCCATTTCAAATATATGTAAATTGTTGCTAGGTGTCCAATGGATCGAAGTGAATATGATTCCATTTGAACTATGTTCCCAAACTTAAAAGAGCATTTTAGAAACACATTTAAAAGAATTTTCTAGATTTTCTTTATAGTCAGAAAGGGAAATATTAAAAGTAGTTTTTGCATGATGTCTTTTAATATACCTCGAAACTTAGAGGCATCCATCCTTTTAAAGACCAGGAAAGCTCTTTGTAATTGTTGCAGTAAAATACAAGCTATACATAATAGGTGTCTAACAAATACGTACTGGATATAAATATCTGCATTAGAATTTGATGGAGAATTTTCTTAAAACATCCATAATGCTGCTAATAGTAAAGCAATATAGATAGATGATAGATAGATAGATAGATAGATTAATAAAACTCTCTGCAGCTTCTTTGAGACCTTATTGAAAAATATTTCAATGTTTAAGACTGCTCAGTGGCCACACACTGGATTATCAGTCACAAAATATATTACATAATATTTTTATCATCCTATAAAAATATGTCTTAAAGGTGTACCCATTTTACCCTTATTTCAGATCTTCTACTCTTCACTCAGGGAATTCACTCACTTGCTCTAGAGTGATCTGGTGCTCTCTCACTTGACCAGCTAACGAATATTGTTTTCAATAAGCTAGTCTAGTCATCTTAAATTATTATTTAACAGTTACTCATTCATTTGAAATTGTACACTGTCTTTTGTCCGGCATGTCTTTTTACTTTCTCCAGGCAAAGACAGTCTCTGTCTTCTCATTACTTACGCACACTCGCATTAAGCCATAGAGACCAAACGAAGTCAAATTTTAAGACTAGACCTTACCTAAATCAGGAAACTTGTCAGCTACTGGTATGTTCTAATTATCTTTTCCAACCAGCTGTCCCATAATCTTAAGTTTTGCTTACAGAGAGTGGAGTTTGATCAAACTCCAAAAATTTCTGTCAAAGTCACACCCAATCCCTTACTACAATATCTGAGTGGATTTAGTGGTTTCTCTAATTCTTTAATTCCTTGTATTAAAAACTCTCATTAAAATTTTACTCACTTTGTATATATACACTTTGTGTGTATACACTTGCGTGTTCAACCCAAGAAACTCTTTTTATTTTTTATTATAAGAACTGTGCATCTTTGAGCCACACTAGGATCAGTGATTGTTAGGCTGTTGGCAATACAAATCAACTTACCTGATAAAAAGAGAGACAAAATTTTCTACATAATATATAAAAGCAAGGTTTGCTTCTCTATTGCGTTTATCTACTTCTAAGCTTCAAATTCCTGCTAGAAGCCCTTTTGCATTATTTAGGTTTTCTCATTATAATTCTAATTCTTATGCTTATCTTTCCAAATGAAATAACTTGACAAAACACAAATTTGTATTGCAATTGTTTTTGTGAGCATTTCAATTTAACCAAGATAATATTATCTAAAGGGGGTTTAAAAACAATGAAGGAAGAATTTTAAACATCCAATGGTCAGTCTATCTAGATTTCTATGCTAAAGCCTCTGATAAAACTGAGCAAATTTTGTACACAATTGGGTTTCATAAAAAATTTCTTTACTAAAGAAAATATATTTTAATGATCTCTCTGAATGTTTCTCTTATTCACAACCTCTTTTGATCCAGAGTATACTATATCCATACTATATAATTCATTCGTGGATTATAGTGAGAATTTATTCTGTGAATTATTTTTTCTTTAATATTACAGAGTTCTTAATTAACTCTAAACACTGCTCAAATTCCTGGAGGTAGAGCTGCTTAATTTAAAGTAAAATATACCCTCTGGATTATTGCAGAGCTACATTTAAGAACTTTTTAAAATTAGATGCCAATATCTTGTGTCAATGGGATCTCTGGTAATTGATCCACTTGCTGGATCAATTAGAAGAAGAAAAATAGGCAAAAGCTGTCGATGGAAGTCAATAAAAAACATACATTGCCCAATATGCCTAACACAAGAAAAGGTCTTGTAATGGCCAAAAGATAAGAGAGTGTTCTGTTCAGGCCTACCTTTCCTTAATAAGATATTGGACAAAAATTCAGAACTATAAACAACTTAATAAATTATGAATCAAATTATGAGGCAACTTTATAACTAGATTATATTAAACCTTTAGGTAATACTTAAATATCAACATAGAATAAAGAAGTAAGAGTGAACTCTCAATTCTATTTGTCATTGCTTAAACATGAAAAGGGTGATTTGACTTAGAAGACTTTTATATCTACAAAGCTGTAATGACTAGACAAAGCACAACCCCCCAAAATTTTCTCAACTCAAAAACCAAGCAACTGGGTCATGTTCAAAAGGAAGAATTTACTTAAGCTCAACTTTTTATTTGCTCTAAAGCCAATAGATTAATGTCTGCTGGCAATTTTAGAAGGAAAGGATATTGGATACAAATTAAGCCCAGCCCCAATAATTATTTCAAGGTAAAGATGCTGTAGATAAAATACAATGATCATGCTTTGAAGGGTTATAGGGATCCCTACAGCTCCCCATTTTAACTTAGGACCAGCACAGGGGGGTTAACAACAGTCAAAAGAGGACATAAATATAAATACTAATTTGCTTATGTGACACTGTACGGCCTAAGTTCCCCACTCTATACCATGTATTTATTGAAGTGTATCAAATCACCAATGCCGTTGTAAGTATGCAGAAATATGAGTCATTTTCTTTATCTCAATCAGTATATTGTCCTTTGGGTTCCTTACTGAAAACATCCTTTTTGTATACAATACCACTTGAAAATTTAATTGAAGAAACTTACTATTTAAAAGGCACTGCTAAACTAAACGTGCCAAAAAAATTATTTTTTTTCCTTTGAGGCAAGAAAATTAAACTACATAACTTGTCATTTTCTTTCTTTCCTGGGGTAGAGGTGTCCTACAAGGAAAAGTGGCGAATGGATCTCTGACTAGTTTCATCCCTTCTTTTCAAGCTTCTATGAGAAAGCTTCAATTTTGTCAAAGATCAATATACTGCCTAGGGCAGGATTTATTGGAACACAGTTCAAACATTCTATGATGAAAGAACAAAAGCTAAACAAAATTTTTCTAGAGACATCAACTAAGTGGATGCCTAGAACTAACCAGATATTCTAGTCAGTGGATCCCATAACTTTCAGCCGTTTTTAACATATTTAAGATTATGCCATATCAATTATGCCATCAAAAAGGCTTAAGCTTCATACATTGTTTAGTATCAATGACAATAGTAACTTAGCCTCTGTGCACACAAAAAAGGAGACCATTTGTTAGTGGTACTAATGCGACAACATGGCCACCTAACAGAACCCTGCTTCCTAAGCCTTTCTTTGGATGCTGTAACTACACCTTTTCTTCCTTTTTGGAAAGATTTTACCAAAAAAGCTGCAACATTTTAAAATATGCTTCAGGTGATCCCTCAGCTTGATAGATCCTCATATGGTACACTTTTTCATAATAACTTATTTATTATTTCTCTACTCACCTAATCACCACAAAATTTTGCATCCCATGTATAATTATCTATTCCTATAAACTTTTCTTCACGCTATTATAATATTCTGACTAAAATGAAAGCCCAAGTTTTTTAGTTATTTTCTATGCCATTAGACAATTTTTAGTTTCAGCACTTGGCAATCCAGATGTAATTCTCTTTGTTGATGGGCAATCTCTATTCCAATTTCCTTTATTGTATTTTTCTATTGTGGGCTTTGACTTGAATTATGGCTATTCTTTTGATAAGCAATGTAAATCTAACATTTCATGGACATGAATTTTATTTCACTGGAGTTCCAGATTATATTTTGTTGTTTCCACAGCATTTTAAATATCCTATAATATATAAGAGGCATATCTACTATTTGTATGATTATTGTTTCTATTATTTTGAACATTGTGGCATGAACTTGGCCACCTGGAATGACTTGACTTGGAGAGAAAAGCACATATCCAACATTAAATATTCCTAAGGCAGTCTTTAAATTCAGTGCATTTTGATTCCGCAAGTATTAATTGAGTTCCGATGGAGTATAAATAATTATTAAAAAAATATTTATTGAGTGCCTATTAAGTGAAAGGTAATTTTCTGTTGTTAGAATTTAAGCAAAGAAGTAAACAGTTTAAGCAAATCATAAGTAAACAGTTTTGGCAATATGAGATTGTTATGCCATGGGAATTGTAAAAGAAATGAGACATTGCCCAAGCATAAAAGCAGTTTATTCAAAACAAAGGAAAACATGAAATATAACAAGACAGTATGAAAATGTCATGGTTAGAGCACAAATTAGTACAGAGATTGAAAATAAAATGTCAGCTAGATAACAAAAATTTCAGTGAAGGAAAATTTAAAATGTAGATCAATTGTTAGTTAATGATGTAGTGTTGTTTTATATAGAGGGGTAATTCTGATAAAATTACATAAATGAAGTCAGAGATGAATTATGTGATCATTTTAGGGAAGGACTTTCCAAGACCAGGGAAATGTAAATGTAAATGCCTTGAGAAGATAAAAGGGCATTCCTCTCCAAGGTTTTATGTATTTATTTATTTTTGAGAAACAACAAATGTAGCGCAGACAGTGGTGAATTGGAAAAAGTACATAGGGGCCAGGGCCATATCACCAGTAACACCATGATGATCACTTCAGGTTTGTGTTTTTTATTTTATATTTTTCTGCTTTTTTCTAAATGTGATGGAAGCTGGAAGCTACTGGCACATTTTGATAAGAGAATGATGCAGTCCTAGCCATAAAAAAGAATGAGTTCATGTCATTTGCAGGGACATGGATGAAGCTGGAGGCCATCATTCTCAGCAAACTAACACAGGAACAGGAAACCAAACGCCACATGATCTCCCTCATAAGTGGGAGTTGAACAATGAGAACATGTGGACACAGGGAGGAGAACATCACACAGTGGGGCCTGCTGGGGGTCGTGGGGCAAGGGGAGGGAGAGAATTATGAAAAATAGCTAATGCATGTGGGGATTGAAATTTAGATGATGGGTTGATAGGTGCAGTAAACCACCATGACACATGTGTACCTATGTAACAAACCTGCACATTCTGCACATGTATCCCAGAACTGAAAATAAAATAAATTTTAAAAAAGAGAATGAGGCAATTCTATATTTACTTGTGACAAAATAGTAAATGAAGGGATGGAATTATTGGATATAGGGGCAGTTGGTGATAATCTACAGTTAGTAATATTTGACAACAGACTATGTTGTAGATGTCCACAGAAAAATGGGAGTTGCTTGTTTAGAATGATAGAGGTTTTATAATGGTAGACTTGTGATGTATTTAGAAGGTAGAGAAAACAGGGTATCTACTAATAGCTTTGATATAGACTGTTAAATAGGCAGAGAAGCCAAAGTTTCAGCAACAATAGATAAAAAGAAAACAAAGAAACCAAATCCCAGACAGAGAAGAACTTTATAATTGAGTATGGAGCCAAAGTAGCAACCATATACTAATGAGTCTCTGGTCTAGTTGATATAGAAGACGGGTAAGCCTCTTATAGACTTTATAGAGTAAGACAGAAATTGGAAAATCCTTTGATGACTGTAAGTGGGCAGGACATACTAGGGATTGCAACAGTCCAAAATTCAAAATAAATATTTAGTTGAATAATTTACACCCCTTCCTCACATCAGAATTTTACTTGGCAAGCAGCCATCGGCTATAAAATTAGAGAACATGC